>NC_056746.1:1197817208-1198119708 GCF_019279795.1 Protopterus annectens | reverse complement strand
ATAATACTGTAAAATCCTTAAAACTGTCAATAAGTCGTACTTTACTTTGAAAAACAGTCAGCTGAAGTTCTCTTCAGACATAATTTTAAAATACAAATTAGTAAGAAGATAAATTTCTTCTTATGTATTCCTGATTAAAAAGAATGTGTTTTTCATATACATTTTTGATCTAAAATGAGTATATCTTGGAACAGTTGCAAAAATAAAACAGATGATTACAGAGAATAAAGATTTAATTTTTGACAAGGTTTATGGATTGAAACCTGAATTAAATGCATATGTGTAACTATTCATCAGTTTAGTTAGTACAGCGTTTTAGGCTTTTCCCTTTGTATGCTGTTTGCTGGATTCAGTTTTGACACTGTTTATAAATTCTGGGTCTATATGATGCTATTGAATGGACTAAATAGCGAATGCTATTTCGTCGATCCGATACTGTCGAAATGGCAAAATAACGAAGTCACGGAACATCAAATTTTTTCCCCGGGAAAAAATTCAGTGGGCCGTCTTCGGGACTTTGCCATTTCCTCCACTGTGGTGGGATCTTGGAGTTGACATATTTAAGTAGGGGGGGTGAGGGACACAGCCCCCCACATAAATTTGTGTATAAGTTTATTTTATTTTTTTACAGAGCAGCAAAATTTTTCCCTGGGAAAAAATTCACTGTTCCATTTGTTCAATATTTTGTTGTTTTGATATTATCGGTACAATGAAATAGCACTCGCTATTTACATCGTACGATAATATGATATAGTCACTAAATTCTTAATATGTTTTTCATCATCAGTTCCTGTGAGGAGTTTAATCATTTCAGACAGTTTTATACTTACCTGACTGATGCTACTATGCCATTTTTTGAAGGCTTTATTTTATATCTTTATCATGGCTTTCAGGTCAACAAACAGTTGGGTTGCTTTTCCAGCTTGTTAAGATGTATTAATATTTTGGAAGCAGTGTCTGGAGTGCTGCTTGTGTTAAACTATCCAACTTTGGTCTCTCTTTTTGCCAAAACCCCATTCAGAATGACCCAGGCAGTGGTTAGACCTCCATGTAGCTATGTTACAGAAAGAGCTGGGCAGTAGCAAAAAGCATGAATCTGAGACACAGCAGTCAAAATGTACTGGACTGGCTTTGGCAGGGGGTTTGCTTCAGGCATACAGCTAGGTAGCAGCAGTCAGAATAACAATGAGCCACAGTTGACAAGATATGCTGGACTCATTTGAAAGGGGAACTGGGGCTGATTGTAAAGAAAGAGCTGAGACATCCTACACAATTTCACTGAGGTAGTCAGGTAACCTAAAGATTGAAAAGGACAGGAGGATTCTGTATACTTGTACAATTGTTTATTCTACAGAGACGCATCTCTTGAAAAGGGCTAGCGAAACAAATGGCTTAGCAGCTGGTAATCTCAAAAGATTACCGTCATGCATTTCTGGCCATATCCCATGATATTCCTTTTTCAGGCCATATTGGTATAAAAGGTCACCACAAGAAGACTTATACAAAATTTGCCAAGGTATTGGCACACATGTGTGAGATAATATTACAAGACCTTTGAGTGGTACCAAAAAGTTGGCAGGGCAAGAAACAAAGGCAAGGCTATTTTACTGCCTTTGCCTTCCATTGAGAAAAAGTTTCAACGGGTAATGGTGGACATTGTGAGGCGTCTTAATACACCAAGTACCAGAAGAAAAAAAAAAATGACCAGACAGGCAGAGCCCAGGAATACTATTTGGAAAAAAGTTGGTATATCCAGTTTACAGTTTGACAGAAAAAGCTACAGGCTGCATTGAAACTTCTTCTCAACATTACAAGAAATGTATACAACTTTAATGACATCATAGATTTGCCTGTCATTGGGCAAATACAGAAACCTCTATCATGTTAACATGAGGAAGCCCTACCTTAGTATAGAGACATTGGCATTCAGCATCTGTGGTAAGTTACTGGATGAATCTGAGGGGATCTTGGGACAGGGCTTCATAATGAGGCTCAGTCTGATATCTTAGTGAAAGCGATAGTCCTTTCATGCCAACTATCCCCTACTCAAGTAAAGAAAATACAAATAGTACTAAAAGACTTTGTGGATATATGTACTGCTAAGTCAAGGTATACAAAGTTGATAAAGTACAATGTGGACAAGGAGACCCAGCGGCTAATCAAACTGCATCCTTACTGGGTGTTCAGCCAAGCTAAGCAAATTATGCAAGCGGAACTACAGGACATGTTGGATTTAACATAATCTAGGAATATGGCAGTCCTGTATACTTATCAATAGTTGGTGCAAAGAAAGATGGGAGCACCTAAAACACCTACATAAACTTCAGGAAACTAAACAGTCACACAGCATAGGATGACTACTCCATGCCTAGGACAGATGAAGCTTTAGAGCATTTGGCTAGGGGCACGTTTCTGACTACTATTGACCTAACAAAGAATTACTGGCAAGTACCTTTGACAGCAAGGGAGAAGTCAGATTTTATTTAATATTTTTGGCTGTTTACCAAAATATCATTTAGAGTAAAAGTGTCCTAGGAAATTTTCAGAGGCCTGTAAATCATATCTTCTCAGAATTTGTAAACTACACTCTTGGTTATATAGATGATACTTCAGTCTACAGTCAGTCTTGGTAGGAATAGTGTAAATAAAGAAGGATATGCAAGTAGAAAATATGTGAACAGTGCATTTAAATTTAGACTTATTGGAATAAAAAGAATGTGAAAAAAGGTCAGGGTAGTGCCTGCTGTGCTTCCCACTGGCAGAAGTTTGCCTAACACACACACACACACACACACACACACACACACACACACACACACATATATATATATATATATATATATATATATATATATATATATATATATATATATATATATATATATATATATATATATATATATATATATACACACATACACACATGCACACACACACACACACACACACACACACACACACACACACACACATATATATATATATATATATATATATATATATATATATGGATCTAGGACTATTGAATGAAAGTTCACTAGTCCGAATCCACAATCATCGAACACACTTTAACGAAAGCGCTTTCACTGAAAAAGTGCTTTCGTTAATGTATGTTTAAAAAATAAAAAATGAAACATTACTTTTACGTTTTGCCCCCCTGCACTCCCCACACCCCCCCTACTTAAATATTCTCACTCTGAGGTTGCATTACAGTGGGGGAAAGGGAATTTTCCTTTATCACTACTGTAGTGTGATCTCCACAACAGGCATACTTACGCAAAAGTGAAAAGCACTTTTGTGCAAGTATGCCCAGCCGAATCTCTTTCGGTTATGTTGTCTTTCGGTGATCCGTACGGATCCAATATATATATATATATATATATATATATATATATATATATATATATATATATATAGACATATATATATATATATATATATATATATATATATATATATATATATATATATATATATATATATATATATATATATATATATATATATATATATATATATATATATATATATATATTAAAAGTAAATTTACCAAAGCACCAAATGTAACAGTGCACAAAATAATATCTGATCTGCCTACATTAAAAGATGAATCTTTAATATCAAAAATGGTGTTCTGGTTAAAACCATTTTGATGTACAGGGTACCCAAAATATTTAAATAAATCATGTTTAAGTAGTAAATTGTAACTAATAAAAAGCTGCTATGATGCAAAAATGGGATTTTCTGCTTATAATCATTCTTCTTCTTCTTCTTTCAGCTGCTCCCATAGGGGTCGCCACAGCAGATCAACTGTTTCCATTTCTTCCTGTCCTCTGCATCTTGCTCTGTCACACCAACCACCTGCATGTCCTCTCTCACCACATCCATAAATCTTATCTTAGGCCTTCCTCTTTTCCTGTTACCTGGTAGCTTCATCCTTAGCATCTTTTTCCCAATATACTCTGTATCCCTCCTCAGCACATGTCCAAACCAACGTAATCTTGCCTCTCTGGCTTTGTCTCCAAACCTTCCAACCTGGACTGACCCTCTAATATACTTATTCCTAATCCTGTTCACCCTCATCACACCAAGTGCAAAAGCCATGTGGCAATATAAAAGTTTTTTATGATTTTTATGAAGTTAGGGGTGTCATCAGATCGATGTCTATTCTATTTTGTATTAACCACAATCATTTCTTTTGCTCAGTTCTCTATAGCAAATGGAAGTGCTATATGTCAAACACACCTTCGTATCAACTTATAGCCAGTTTCCTTGCATATAAAGCTAGAAATGACATCAGATTGGGTACTATTACATCTCGTATTTTATCCAATCATTCCTTTTGCTTAGTTCTCTGTAGCAAATGGGAGTGCTGTATGCCCAACACATCTTTGTATCAGCTTATAGCAAGTTTTCTTGCATACGAAGGCAAAATGGTATGAAGCAAATACGGATATCATTCTGTCAAAAAGATCGAAATTCTTGTTATATTTTCCATTTTCTCAAGTTGTTTTCACTGTCATTTCCTTCCATCTTTGTATATAATATCCGGGAATTAATTCAGTCATATTCGCTATCGAGTTCCGAAGATGTGATCAGTAATACTACAGCAGATGGAAATGCTATGTGCCCAATACACATACATGTCAATCATGAGGAAATCTCCTTAAAGTCAGCACCGAAGAACTATAGTTCTTACAGTTCTCCTTTGCTCTTACAAAATGGCCAACATCAAAAGAACTTGTATATCCTCACTAGGTGAGATAGAAAAGCACATTGTCCAATTTGTAAGGTCAATAAATAATGCAAGTATCTTACGACTGGTGTATAATAAAGTCAGCCTCTAATAGGTTTCCTTTCTTCCGAGATTTGTCATCCTTAACCTTCAAATTCGGTAGTTATGCTCATCTCAGGAGTTTGTTACACAATCTGTACTCTGATGTCAATAGGTGATAAACCTGATCATCTCCCAGGTAAAATACCAGAAGATGAATACTGAGTAATGCAAGTCATTCATCAGTATAAGCTTTTTACCATTATACTTAAATGGATGCTGTATCCAGTGGAGAAACTCTATGTCCAATATTCCTCCATGTCAGCTTATAGTGGGTCTCCTCGTCTTCAAAACGGGTTTCAAAGGTATAACACTATTTAGGCCAGGTTGTTGATCAGCTTGTAGATTGACAATCCATTTTGTTTCCCTTAGTTCTGTCAGATTTTCAATATCACCTTTTCTTGGACCAGTATGTACATTTTCAATAACTTTGAACAAGAATTAATTACTAGTATGAGTACTAATATGTGAGGCCAACGCATTGTGAATATCCTTATTCACAATGTCCCTTTGATGCCTTAGTATACGTCTTTTAAACATTTGATTGGTTTCCCCACATAATAAGACGGACATTATTTACATGTGGCCAAATAAACTACATTAGTTGTTGAGCACGTAGCTTTTACATTAAAAGTGTAAATTCTTTTTGTTCTTGGGTGCTCAAAAGAGTTACTGCTGTCTATTAAAGGGCAAGCAGTACAATGTCCACACCTGTAGGTA
This sequence comes from Protopterus annectens, assembly GCF_019279795.1. Classification (NCBI taxonomy): domain Eukaryota; kingdom Metazoa; phylum Chordata; order Ceratodontiformes; family Protopteridae; genus Protopterus; species Protopterus annectens. Next base: position 1,198,114,154 of record NC_056746.1, on the reverse strand, counting down.
CCTTTACAGCCTATTACCTGGTTCTTACTAATTCCATTCTTTGTACAAAGAAACCATTTTATGTTCTTTTTATTCTTGAATTCAAATTGTGGTCTATCACCCACAATACAATTTAACTGTGGGTCTTGTGTCAAGATAGGCCAGAATTGTCTTATCACACTTTGAATCTGATGACTATCTGTACTATAGGTTAGCAATACTCTCATTTTTTCATTTTCATGTGTTGATCTCATCCGTTCTGTGGTGATTACAGGTTTCAAGTCATTTTCATTGTAGCCCCTGTCTTTCAAAATTTTCTGTAGGAATTTGATTTATTTGTCTTGTGTAGCTTCCTGGTTACATCTTTTATAAATCCTAGTAACCTCATCGTGCATAATATTTTTAGTAATATGTCTGGATGCATACTACTCTTTAATAGGTAGTGATTCCTCCAGGTGTTCTTTCTATGTAACTCCGTATCCAGTGTATTTACTTAATTGAGGATGACATTAACATCTAGGAAACTAACAGCTTCCCTAGAGTGATTGGCTGTAAATGTTAAGAATGATGTAGTGGAATCAAGATAGATTTGAAATTGTGTAAATTGTTCTGCATCTCCTTTCCACAGAATGAATAAATTATCCACAAAACGTCTGTAATACAAAATGTGGTCTTGCCAAGGATTGTTGGGGTGAAAGACATGTTGCATTTCCCAATCTACAAGCACTAAATTGGAATAACTATTAGCACAGGGGGTGCCCATGACAACCCCCATTTCTGCTAGTAGATATTGTCTCCATAGACAAAATAGTTGTTTTCCAATATTAATTCCAGTAATGCACAGATTTTATTGGTCTCTGCTGAAGTTTTCTTTGTTGATAATATTCATCTTATTGAGTCTATCCCAACATCATTTGGTATGGTTGTAAAGAGGTTATTCACATTGAGAGTAGTTAACAAGAGATCTACTCTAATCTTATTTAAGAAGTCATCAGTGTCTCTTAACATTGTATTACAAAAACTTAGAATCTCTCTTAATTCCCTTTCCACATACAAGGACATGTTTTCTGTAATCCATCCCTGTTCCAAACTATCGGGCGTAGTGGTGGATTCTGAAGATCTTTTTGTATTTTAGGAAGTCCATTTATAGCTGGGATGGTTAGCTTGGATACTTCCAAAAAAATTAACAATTTTATATCTATTTGTCCTTGTAAAAGCATATCATTCAAATGAATATTTACTCTGTACATGGCTTGATTGAGAATACCTGGTGTTACTTTTACATATATTTTAGTGTCTTTGAGCATAATATCAATCCTATTGGTATATCATATGGTGTCCAAGACTACAGTGGCTCCACCTTTATCAGATGGTTTCAAAATGATGTGCTCGTTTCATTGTAAATTGTGAATGGCTTTTCATCAAAGGTAATATTCCTATAATGTTTGGTGCAAGTATCCATCCTTAACTTCTCAACTTCATTGCTACATAGTCTTGTAAAGAGCTCTACTGCTGGATGATTAACAGGTACAAAGGTGCTAGGTTTTTTTAACATCTTTCTCTGTTCTAAATTAGTTCCATATATACTCTTCAGTGTTACATTGTGTCCAAAGCATTTTAAATCCATAACAAACTAATTTAGGTCTGACCTGAATGCTGGAATAAAGGTCAGGCCTTTTTGTAATCATCCAGCAATAGAGCTCTTTACAAGACTATGTAGCATTGAAGTTGAGAAGTTAAGGATGGATACTCGCACCAAACATTATAGGAATATTACCTTTGATGAAGAACAAGCCATTCACAATTTACAACGAAATGAGAACATCATTTTGAAACCAGCTGATAAAGGTGGAGCCATTGCAGTCTTGGACACTATATGATATACCAATAGGATGTATACTATGCTCAAAGACACTAAAACATATATAAAAGTAACAACAGGTATTTTCAATCAAAACATGTACAGAGTACATATTTGAATGATATGCTTTTACAAAGACAAATAGATATAGAATTGTTCAGTTTTTTGCAAGTATCCAAGCCAACCATCCTGGCTACAAATGACTTCCTAAAATACACAAAGATCTTCAGAATCCACCACTATGCCTGATAGTTTTGGGACAGGGATGGAATACAGAAAACATGTCCTTGTATGTGGAAAGGAAATTAAGAGAGATTCTAAGTTTTTGTAATACAGTGTTAAGAGACACTGATGACTTCTTAAATAAGATTAGAGTAACTATGGAAGGAATCATTGATCACCAAGATCTCTTGTTAACTACTCTCAATGTGAATAACCTCTTTACCACCATACCAAATGATGTTGGGATAGAGTCAATAAGACAAATATTATCAACAAAGAAAACTTCAGCAGAGACCAATAAAATCTGCGCATCACTTGAATTAATATTGGAAAACAACTATTTTGTCTATGGAGACATGATCTACTGGCAGAAATGGGGGGTTGCCATGGGCACCCCCTGTGCTAATAGTTATTCCAATTTAGTGCTTGTAGATTGGGAAATGCAACATGTCCTTCACCCCAGCAATCCTTGGCAAGACCACATTTTGTATTACGGATGCTTTGTGGATGATTTATTCATTCTGTGGAAAGGAGATGCAGAACAGTTTACACAATTTCGAATCTATCTTGATTCCACTACATTGTTCTTAACATTTACAGCCAATCACTCTAGGGAAGCTGTTAGTTTCCTAGATGTTAATGTCATCCTCAATGAAGTAGGTACACTGGATATGGAGTTACATAGAAAGAACACCTGGAGGAATCACTACCTATTAAAGAGTAGCATGCATCCCAGGCATATTACTAAAATATTATGCACAATGAGGTTACTAGGATTTATAAAAGATGTAACTAGGAAGCTACACAAGACAAATAAATCAAATTCCTACAGAAAATTTTGAAAGACAGGGGCTACAATGAAAATGACTTGAAACCTGTAATCACCACAGAACGGATGAGATCAACACATGAAAATGAAAAAATGAGAGTATTGCTAACCTATAGTACAGATAGTCATCAGATTCAAAGTGTGATAAGACAATTCTGGCCTATCTTGACACAAGACCCACAGTTAAATTGTATTGTGGGTGATAGACCGCAATTTGGATTCAAGAATAAAAAGAACATAAAAAGGCTTCTTTGTACAAAGAATGGAATTAGTAAGAACCAGGTAATAGGCCGTAAAGGTATCTACAGGTGTGGACATTGTACTGCTTGCCCTTTAATAGACAGCAGTAACTCTCTTGCGCACCCAAGAACAAAAAGAAGTTGCACTTTTAATGTAAAAGCTACATGCTCAACACCTGATGTAGTTTATTTGGCCACATGTAAATTATGTCCATCTTATTATGTGGGGAAACCCAATCAAATGTTTAAAAGACGTATACTAAGGCATCAAAGGGACATTGTGAATAAGGATATTCACAATGCATTGGCCTCACATATTAGTACACATGCTAATCATTCATTCTTGTTCAAAGTTATTGAAAATGTACATACTGGTCCAAGAAAAAGTGACATTGAAAATCTGACAGAACTAAGGGTAAGGGAAACAAAATGGATTGTCAATCTATGAGCTGATCAACAACATAGCCTAAATAGTGTTATACCTTTGAAACCCATTTTGAAGATAAGGAGACCCACTATAAGCTGACATGGAGGCATTTTGGACATAGAGTGTCTCCATTGGATACAGCATCCATTTAAGTATAATGGTAAAAAGCTTATACCGATGAATGACTTGCATTACTCAGTATTCATCTTTTAGTATTTTACCTGGGAGATGACCAGGTTTATCAACTATTGACATCAGAGTACAGATTGTGTAACAAACTCCTGAGATGAGCATAACTACTGAATTTGAAGGCTAAGGAGGAAAAATCTAGGGAAGAAAGGAAACCTATTATAGGCTGACTTTATTATACACCAGTCGTAGGATCCTTGTATTATTTATTGACCTTACAAATTGGACAATGTGCTTTTCTAACTCACCTAGTGAGGACATACACGTTTTTTTGATGTTGGCCATTTTATAAGAGCAAAGGAGAACTGTAAGAACTATAGTTCTTCGGTGCTGACTTTAAGGAGATTTGCTCATGATTGACATGTGTGTATTGGGCACATAGCATTTCCATCTGCTGTAGTATTACTGATCACATCTTTGGAACTCAATAGCGAATATGACTGAATTAATTCACAAATATTATATACAAGGATGCAAGGAAATGACAGTGAAAACAACTTGAGAAAATGGAAAATATCACAAGACTTTTGATCTTTTAGACAGAATGATATCCGTATTTGCTTCATACCATTTTGCCTTCGTATGCAAGAAAACTTGCTATAAGCTGATACGAAGATGTGTTGGGCATACAGCACTCCTATTTGCTACAGAGAACCAAGCAAAAGGAATGATTGGATAAAATACTAGATGGAATAGTACCCAATCTGATGTCATTTATAGCTTTATATGCAAGGAAAATTGCTATTAGTTGATATGAAGGTGTGTTTGACATATAGCACTTCCATTTGCTCTAGAGAACTGAGCAAAAGAAATGATTGCGTGTAATACAAAATAGAATAGACATCGATCTGATGTCACCCCTAACTTCATAAAAATCATAAAAACCTTTTATATTGCCACATGGCTTTTGTAACTTAATATATCGAGATATTTTAACAAAAGAGCTATTTCATTGAACAGGGGGACGCTCATCCTTTGACTTCAAGGCAGAGAAATGGGAGATCGATCAGTATTTAATATGATGGTTCATCGGTTCTAGGACATTTGTCTTGAAAATGTCAAACCTCGGGATATACTCAGTGAGAACATAAAATCTCAGATGTAATAAGATTATCCATGGAGATTATGTGGATGGACACAAACGTTATTAATATTATGATTTAAACTACTGTGAAGGTGCGAGCTGAAAGGCAACCAAGCTTGGATACTGTTACCTCCCTGAAGTTGCGTACATAGCAATGAACAGCTCAGCATTGGCTAAAGCATGAATATCTCAGTTTTAGGACCTTAACATAGGATATAGCAGCATTTGAGGATGATTGGATATTAAAACTAAGAACATATGAGAATAGTCTTTCTATTCGTCAAGTCTCCAGCTAATTTTAATATAGGAAGATATTAATGAAAGAGATGAATCTACCCCTAAAAAATACGGAGGTGTGTCAGCAATAGGGGATTTTCATTGACCTTGATAATTTTAAAACAGGGTGACTAAATATGAAAACTGATTGGATGAAAAAAGAATTGACAATACAGAATTTAATCTATACTCTACCAATGCTGCAGACCAGCTATTGGGAAAATATGATCACGTCAAAATGAACAACTTGCATTCAACAGTACGACCTAGCAATGGTCATGAAGAAAGAACTGGGAAGGATCACAGACAGAACGGCTTAGGCAAATGACAACTGCAGCGAAATAGGGAAGTATTGTAAAATATAAAAAAGGCAATTTGAGCATGTATGGAAAAGTGCTTAAAAAGGATTACTAAGGCAAAATGAAAAAAAATACACAACTGGTCGGCTTTACAAGGTAATAGAGACAGAACCTCTGATAAGACATAGTTGTAATGGGGGATGCGAGACCACCAACAGAATGCCAAAAGCTAAATGAATTGCAAGCTGTTTCAGTTTCATTTCCATTTTTGCATCCATTCTCTGTTACAGCCAGAATGAACTATGAAAGTTCTACCTACAGAAAATGATTTTGAAATCACCATGACAACATCTACTATTCAGCTAAAACACCTGGTCAGAAAAAAACATGCTGCAATTCTTGTGAGCTCGGTTACTTTTGGATGAAATGCCTACTGCATGAGATGAGACTCCTGGGTTTGTGTGACTCAGGGAGTCTGGCAATTTCTCAGTTTAGATGTAAAGGGATTGTATCTACATATTACTTTTATTTGGGCCAGTACATGAGTAGAAATTATTATTTCACTGTTTCCTTCCATCCAGACTTGATAAAATATCACGGTCAGCAGGTCTCAGTGGAAGGATTTATTATAAGTCTAAGGCTTAGTAGGTCCCCATAACAGAATTTATTGTAAGGCATAGAATAACGGGTATTCTTGTGAGGATTTATCTGAGGGCCTGAAACAAGTAATGACTATTTTAATTTGGGAAATACTTAACCATAACTGTTTTATGTGTTTTGACACTGACACAACAGTTTGATCTACTATTCTCCGATGCTATCAATTTAAGCCAGTATAAATAACATTGGAAATACGCATTATACATATTGCTGAATCTTGTGCCGAAATGATTACTGTCTTACAATCTGTAAAGCCAAGTATTGGCGTAGGACAGTTTAGAAGCTTGTACTCATAATTTTCTAGCAGATCCAAAATACATTACAGTTATGATGCAGAGATTTTCTTTTTGGGGGGGGTGGTCAGGGAGAAAGATGTAGACTCTGAGCTTTGGCCTTCATACTTGGCACAAATATATAGGACTATTGGTCTCTGCTGGAAGGACTTTAGGTTCTGGGTCCTCCTTTAGTGTTTTCTTACTCCTACTCATTTCTTTGCTTTACTTTTATATCAGTATGACAAAATAAAGACATTCTTTGCCACCCCCCTCATCTTCAATGTAGATATTTTTCCACTACCCATTTGATGTTATTCAGGGTCACAGAAGAGATGAAGCTTCTTCAGGCAAGCAGGAAAAGGCATAGGTCAGAGAACTAATTCTGGTTGAGGTTCCAGGCTGTTACAGAATGTGACACACAGAAGCATAGATACCAAAAAACAGACAAAGACACACACACACACACACACACACACACACACACACACACACACACACACACACACACACACACACACTCAAACAAGTCTGGCAATTCTCTCAATTCACTTAACATGTCTTTGATTTATGGGACAAAGGTTGAGAAAACTCACTCAGAAGCATGCTACTCATGCAAAATCTGCAGGAAACCATCTTTACAGTGACCTTAAAATTTTAATTGCTTCTGCTTTTTGACATATTTCCAGAGAGGGTCTACATTCTATGAGTAGACAGCCAGAAAAAAAATCACTCATCAATTGTGGTAGAAGGCCTATAGGAATATTGACACAGACCGCGGTGGTGGTGCTGCGGTTGCATTGTCACCTCACAGTTAGATGTTGCCCATTCGATTCTCAGTTAGAGCATCTTCTGTGTGGTGACATGCGTGAATGGGCATTCCTTCGTTGAAGGTTGTGCATTAGGCCCGGCAAGCCAGCATGTAAAAATCTACTGCCAATCATTAGCGGACCAGAGTTCCGCTGTGGCGACCCCTAACCATGAAAAGCCGAAAGACACAACTATATGACTGTACATAACAAGCACACAAGAAAATCAGTTCCATGCACAAAAAAATTCACTGAAATTAAAAGAGATCAAAAACAAAGCATGCAAAATATAACATTTTAATCTCTACTTTTAAAGGGGTCAAGCCTCCTCTGCATACCTTACATTCCAGTTACTGATGCATTCTAATTCAGATGTTACACAAACCCAAAGAAAAGTAATACTTGATTACCAATTCAAAGAAATGTTTCCATATCCTGTTACTGTTATCATATAACCCTGAAGATGCAATATTGTCTATGACTGCGTCAGAAAGGCATTTGCTAAAATGGATTATTGGATAAGTACTATCAGTATCATGCAAGATGAAACAAACAAAAAATGTATGCCATTCATAGTAGACAAGAGTGTTTTCTTCAATAATTAAGCAATTAATTCAGAACAAACATTTCTTTTACAGAATACAAAAAGTCTTGTGTCAAAGCTGTCAGGATTTTGAATCAAAATATCACAAGTGAATTTTTCATCCTGTGATATGCGTTCCACGCCTTTATAAAGGGGCTTTTGTCATTTTTCATTTACTATAAAAATCCTTGGATGCAAAGAATGTATGTATTTTCCTCAATGATTACAGAATTATCTTCTATAATTTGATATAGTTCTTATCATTAAATACATTTATTTAAAGTATGTCACATTGCTGTGGCTTACATCTTGAGTAACTGCACATTAATAGTTTTTGGTGATAGTAAGTGAATGTTAAAACGTATCCAAATTATGTTGTCAATATAAATACAATTTAAAGTTTTGTCACAATAATTTAATAGAATATTCTGACATCAATAGCTTTTTTTTTCCAAATGGAACTGTGATATAGTAAATTGTCTGCAGATTAAAACTAATTACATGACAGTTGTGATTATCAATTTCTGTATGTGAATGTCTGCAAGAATGCATATGTGTGTGTATTTTTTTAGAAACTTCCAGCAATTCTTATCAAAGTGCCAGCACATTTACTGTAGCAGTTAACCAGAGCTCTGTGACAAATCTGGTTTAATTGGTGAGATACCGATCAACAATCTGTCAATATCATTGTCAGAGGTCAGCAGAAGAGAAAGGGCTACAGTTACACAGACATAGATAAAGGCTTTGTGTTTCACAAGGGACACACACTGATAATCTAGTCAGAAGCAAAATAATACTGTCCATCTTTTTTCAAATGTTCAGCTTGAAATAAGCTGCTCCTTCTCTGTAACAGGTAGTTTATACAGGAAGAAACTTTTCACATATGCAAGAAAAAAACTTACTGTGCAGGCCGGCCATCAGATTCCTTTGGAATCTCATCAGAAATGAGTTAGATTAGCATAACCCATTACTGGTGTCATTCTTAATGCATGTGGATCACTTTATATCAAGATAATACAATGTGCAGCTTTTCAACTTCATATTTTCTTAACAAAGTATTGGTACTTAGTTGTTTATGTTTAAACAAATCTTTAAAAATGTTTCCACTACCTTCCAGCTGCCAGCTGATTTGGTGACACACAAAATGCTGATGTTCTATGTCTGAATAATTGATTCTTTCATATACTGAGATACCATGTGATTAATGGACTTGAAGAAACCCATAAATCCATAGTGGCTTTTTGCAGCAGTAAGCCAAATGAGGATTCTGCACTGTATACTTTATCAAGCTTTCTCCTCTATTTCTCACCAACAGATGCCTTGTAGCTGTAGATGTACAGGGTCTGTGGACAAGCCCATTGATCAAGTTATCAAAAACTAAACCATATAAACTAATGCCAGCATTATGTGTAAGCATGAATGGAAAATTACTCAGGATGATAATGCTATAGATTATGTACATTGTACACAGTGTGTACAAAGAATAGGGGAAAACACAGCAACAACATTATATGGGGTTGTTATCTCAATGGGATTTGACAGCCTTAAGCAAAGTGGGGGGAATGGCACACACAGATAGAGCAATAAAGGGGTACATCAGCAGTGGAACAGACCCTACAGGAGAGCAAACAATGCTCCCTCCCCATTGGGCCCTGATAAAACCAGACATGAAGATCTGGTTTCAGTTATGGTGGGCATAGGAACAGGATATCATGAGTTTAGAGAAAACCCAACAGAAGTATCAGATGGAAAATGTGTAATTTATTAACCAGCTGCTCAGTATAGAAGGATTTCCTTACCACAGAGGACACAAACTGGCCAAAAGTTAGATCACTATTAACTTAAGATTACAGGTCCAGAACAACTGAGTAAATTGTTTGGGGGTATTATAAATGTGGTACTTCCCTGGTGCAGTTGACTTTCCAAAGGATATGATTATGAATTTAATACCACTGCAGTTGAGGAAAGGCAGAGGAAGCATGATATAGGTGCACAATATTATGCCATGCACATAAGTGGAAGTGACTTTGAATGCGAAAGATAGGAGTGGGCATAGGCAGGAGATTGTTGTCAATGATATATTCCTACATCTACAATAGTACTTTTACAAAGAAATGGTTGTGGACCCATGAACTGAACCACAGGCATGGGTAAAAGCAAGGGAATCATTGGAGACATTCAAGAGGATATAAGACAGGAGTAGAATGTCCTGGAAAGGGAAGCTGTACTTAAAAACGCAGACTCAACAGGTTGCCTCTTCCTGTCTTCAAGAAAGTGTAATACAGCAAACCGATAGTTTCAGATTAGCTTTTTGAATGTACATTAGAAGTAGAAAAGGGATGTGGCAACCACTGCTATTCTTTTAGAACAGAGTGAAGCTGGTTATTTATTCTCATTAAAATGCTACTATTATGATACCAGCATATTGTATTTTACTCGGCAAAGGATCTGTGATTTGCATAGGAAGCAGGCAATTAGGCTGTCAAGCAGGCTACAGTATCTTCTATGATGTGCTTAAAATGGATAAAATGGAAGTAAAAAAAAATTCAAATGAAACATTTAAAAAATATCGAATAGTGGTAAGAAAAGGTATGGAAAAAGCAGTTTGCTAGGAAAGTCTTTCTGGCTGAACAGAATAGTGATGGAATACCACAAAGGCAGTACAGAAATCAATACTAGCTGAGATGTTAAAATAAGCAGCAGAATGGAAAATGAACTGAAAAGGGACCATGAGAATTATAATATTGTTATTTACTGAGGCAGGAAATATTTAGAACATCATAGATGAAGACGTTGCTAAGACAAACATTTGGGAGGTAGAGTCTTTAAGGTAAATTTGCTCCTGGTGATAAGCAAATGGTGTGAGATGATGCCTTATAATGCAGTTTACTTCCATATGTCTTGCGAAAGTAGGACTCCACCAATGTTGATATTAACACTTAAGCTCATCGCTATTGCACTCACCACGGCACACTCTGGGTTTATCTATTCCACCAATGCATCTCAGCATCATGTGTCAACTCAGTTCCTTGGAGGCGGTTGAGCAAACCTTGAAGGAAGAGGCTGACTTGGTTTATAGCAGTATAATTTATAAAAGTACACCATATTTAAATTTTTATTCTCCTTAAACTAGGCAACTGTCAGTGAGTTAACAATTCCAGGTCTGCTTGCAAAGATTTCTGTTTTTTTTTCTCTTTTTTGGTCCTTATGAGGTGTTTAGAACTTCTTTTCTTGAAATATTTCTGTGGAGGAAACTGACAGAAAGGAAAAAGTTGAATTTGCATCAAAACTTTACTGCCCATAATGCTCAAGTCTTCTGTCTTCAGATATGGAACACTGCATCTCATAAAAATGCATAAAATGTGGAACACTACTAAGGAACCAATAACTTCAACCAGCAAGCTCACAACATAGCTAAAATGTGGCACCTTATATCGGTTGAAAGCGTCTTTTTGGCCATTTTAAGCCTGACCACGTTTCCCATTTGGTGCTTAGAATTACTATTTTCATTTAGTGTTTAGACTAACCTGGCCCATTCATGGACCAGTGTTATATTATCTCTAGCAGAAGTAACAAGTATCAGACCAAAATATTTACAAAATCCCCAGTCATGAGGTAAATCATTTAGAAGCTGCCTCTGTCCATCAGTACTCTGTGTGTGTGTGTGTGTGTGTGTGTGTGTGTGTGTGTGTGTGTGTGTGTGTGTGTGTGTGTGTGTGTGTGTGTGTGTGTGTGTGTGTGTGTGTGTAGGGGGGGTTAGATAAATTGCATATTACACATAACAGATCCAAGTTGCATGCCAATTTGGATAGGGATGGACTTTGATTCATGTGGATAGGGAATTGGTTCCAGCAAAATGACATCCTCTGTGAGATATACCTGTCCATCCAAACCATTCTATTGATTCTGTAGAACAGGTTTAGATCCCTGGAAGGCATGTTGCTGATGCTGTTTGTCTTCCTGATGTGTAGAAGGTCCATCAGTATTGGGTCAAAGGATGCTTTCTATATCAGACACAGGTCATCTCTTAGCAATCTGTAAGAGACTGAGAACAGCAAAAGGGCTTTAAGGTGGTACATGTAGGGAAAATTGTTTAAGCTTAGTGCCCATTTTGTAAGGTATCTCTGTGAGTTTTCTGGACAGACATATGCTTAAGCGGGCATTATACTCAGTAACTGGCCTTATGATGGCTGAGAAAAGGAAGACAATGACATCCTTGGACCTAGATACAATCCCTTTATTAATGAGCTGTGCATTATAGAAGGATTTCCTCACCACAGTGGATACATGCTGGTCAAAAGTTAAAGCCATTGTTCACATTAGCTCCCAAATCGCAAACAACTGGGCCAATTTTGGGGGGAGGGGTATTATCAATGCTGCAGTTCCAGGGACAGTTGACTTCAAAAGGGATACAATAATGAATTTTCTGTCATTTAGCTCTACTCCATGATTCTGATACTGGTTATGTGTTTGGGATAAGCCTTCCTGCAGGACTACTAAATTTTTTGGGGATTAGATAACTGCACCTAGCTTGCAGTCATCTAAAGACTTGGTCAGCCAGAGCACCGTAGTAATACCTTCAATTTCTGAGAAGTAAATAAAAAACAGAAGAGATCCCAGCACTAAGCCCTGAGGGACTCCACTGGTAACTGGTATTTTACTAGAGGTAATTTCACCTATTTTGATCTCCAGCATTCTATATGCAATTGGTGTGAGGTACTAGAGTTTGTCAGCACCGGTAATTAAGCAGGTGATGGAGGAGGTTATTCCTAGTCTATTCTTTTTTTCTACTATGTCAAAGTGGGAGGTTGTGTCCAAAGTCTAAGCCTGGTCTAGGTAGGTGTTGTATAGTTTTGATGACCTTTTAAAAAAAGTCAGCCAGGTTAAGTAAGCATGATCTACCTTTGATGAATCCAAACTATAATGGGTCCAGTGTTTGGATGTTCCCTATGACTTTATTGACTAATTCCATGATTATTCTTTCTATGACTTTCTAGTTGATGTTCATGAGACTTATGGGCTTATAATTTCCTGGGCTTCTGGTGGATCCTTGCTTTTGCAAGGAATAACTGATGCTGTTCTCCATTTACACAGTACAAAACCTGTACGGAAGCTAAGGTTGAACAGTGTTATTAGAGGTGTGGCTAAGTTGTGTTTCCTGTTATTCAAAATGCATCCAGGGATACTGTCAGGAATCGGGAGTTCTTTTCTCTCAGTTCAGGGCTTTTTAAGCTTCTTATTGTTGAATGAAAGGCCAGACTCTAAACAACAGGAACTATAGCTCACAGCCTTAACTGTCTGTGCCAGCAATAAGTATAATTTTCATTGGATATTAGTTAAAAAATCTTAACAATGACTGTGACCTTTTCAGTGTGGAACAATGTAGAATATGCGACTTTCTAAGACTCAAAATGTGGAAGGTTGATGATAATTGATAAATATGTTAGTATCTTCAAGCCTGCAGGGAAGTCTCTTACTGAAAATTTCATTTGCTTTGGTCATGACCTCCACCTTTCAGTATCCTGTCTTCCCAGATGATCTGCTGATGCATGTGCCTGTCTAGATACAGGAACTTAAGGCTCATTGGTTCCCTTCATGGCAGAAGTCTAACAACAAGAGTGATGCCATCATCTTCTGTGTGGGTCATGGATTTCATACCTCAAAAAGAAAGAGCAATGAAAGAGACAAACGAAAAGACATGGCTCACCAGTGTCACATGACACACAGTTGTTTCAAAAGCAAAGGCAGGAAGGTGACCTGGCTAACATTGTACATAACATCTTGCACTATGTTTTGAATTAAACTGAGTGTTGACTGCTAAATAAAGGTATGCCATTTATTCCCTGTTCATATGGAAGGATAGAAGATAGTTTAACTGAACTTAGACTTTTTTACCTGCAATTTAAATCTATGACTCATGTTTCCTAAAATGAATACAGGACTGATAAACTTAGAAGACTTAATATTTCACACCTGTGAGTATTGAGATTTTTAATACATTTGAGAAGGTCTGTAAGCAAGATATTTATGCCTTGTATGTGACTTATGTATCTAGTGACTTTAATAACTTAACCTTTGAACAATGAAAACTACTTAATGACTTGTTGGAAAATACCAATATTGTTATTAAAGTGGCTGATAAGGGTAGGGCCATTGTAGCAATAAACAGAGATGATTATATGGTAAATAATCTGTTGCTTGATGATGTGACAACTTGTAAGACTATAATCAGGCTTGAAGTAGACAGGATTATTAAAAACATTAAGGCCTACGTCAATGACATGCATATCAATGGTTATATCAATAATGCTCTTTCAGCATTCTTTCATGTTGAATATCCTGTCATTTTTATGGACTGCCAAAGATACATAATGACATTTGTAATCTACCTATGCTTCCCATTGTTTCTTCTAGATGATGGGCTACAGAACGTACATCTATTTAGAGTTTGACTTGAAAAAATATCTAAAATATGTAAATATCTATATTAAAGACAGTGATGACTTTTTAAGAGGTCTAACAAAATGGCAGGCTAAAAATCTGGATAGGCAAGTAATAATGGTATTATTGGATACAAAATCACTTTTCATAAAGATACCTAATGATTACAGTGTTGATGCCACTGGCCATATATTGAATATGCATTCACATTTGACTTCTAATAATATAAATACTGCATGTGAATTGTCTGGATTGGTATTAGAATATAATGTGTTTATATAAAATCAGTTTTATTTGCAAAAATATGTGGTAGCAATGAGTACACTGATGTCTAATACATATGTCAATTTTGTTCTGTTTGTTTAGGAAAGTGAGTTTTTCTATCAAAATTGTGAGTTGTGTCATGCCAAAGTTTCTCTATAAAAATTGTGAGTTGTGCCACGCCAATGTGCTGTATTACAACTGTTTGTGAATGCTGTACTTTTGCTGTGGGGTGGTACTGATGGGCTGATGGGTAGTTGGAGGAATTTGTCAACTATTTAAACTTCTGTTTATAGAAAAAGATATTAAAAAGGCTACATGCATTCATAGAACTTGTATGCATCCTGGGCATATTTTTTACAACATAGTAAGTGGTCAGATGATTAGAATATCTAAAAGGACTACTAACGGATATGTATATGATAAAATTATTCAGATCCTTATATAGGAATTTAAGGAAGGTGTTAAAGTATTAATAGATTAGAAAATGTATAAAACCAAACAGATGGGCTAAAAACTTCTGTAGTTAAACCTGCATTCAGGGATATGAATTCTACTTTTGCTTTTGTTAGCCTGAATAATAGGACTTTTGATTTGTCCATTCTAATTACATATATGCACATGCTAAATATGTTTCTTATATTTACAGAATACATCGGAATATTTTAAGATCTTATGA
This sequence comes from Protopterus annectens, assembly GCF_019279795.1. Classification (NCBI taxonomy): domain Eukaryota; kingdom Metazoa; phylum Chordata; order Ceratodontiformes; family Protopteridae; genus Protopterus; species Protopterus annectens. The sequence continues at coordinate 1,198,099,044 of NC_056746.1, read as the reverse complement.
AGGTTTAATGGACAAATCCCTATCTTCTTAATTTTATGTACAATAATTTTGTTAACTTGAAGTATATGTAATGTTATAAAGAACAAAGTAAAACAAAAATTATGACAGGTAATAAAGGTACTACAGCATGCTTCTGTTGTTCATTTTGTGAATATATTAGTAGTGACAAGTCATTTGTACATCCAAATGCTGGAAAAATATTTGATTTGAATGTACCAGCAGCATGTGAAACAAAGAATATTGTGTATTTAGCGAGATGTGTAAAATGCAGTTTTTTCTATATTTGTAAAAGCATTAGAAAATTGAAAGATCATATATGTGAACACTTGTCTCATACTTGCAGAAATGTTGAAACAAATATTTTGCATAAGCATATATTACAAGTTGACAGTACACATATTTTTAAGGTTAGTGTTTTAGAACTAGTATATGTTAGTATAAGGGGTGGGGATGAATTTCTGCAGACCTCCAGTATTGAATGGAATGGGCAATTTGAAACCTATTTTAAAATCTAGATTCATTAAATAGATGTTTTATTGTTCAAACTGTATTTTTAAAAGTTTTTCAACATTGTCTCTTTAAGATTTCGATGTGTTATTTAATTGTTATTGTCATTGGTTGATTCTGGTCATGTGATGCCAAGAGTGAATGTATTTAAAAGTTACTTTTACATTCAAACTTTTTAATATATCTGAGGAAGCACTGTTGTGCAAAAGTTTATATCTGTCAAATAAACTTGTCTGTGGTGTCCTTGAGCGATGGGTTGTTTGTTACATTGATTTTGTATGCTCAACCTCATCTTTAATCATTTTGCACTACCTATTGCATGTTTACAATTGTGATAGGTTTCTATTAATTAACTCTGTATCAAGAACTCACCTGTGGGTACCTGGCAACACTGCAATTTTATGAAGGATTTATAAGTGACAAGTGCTTTGGAATGTAATAGTGAGGGCCAGCTGGTGGATAGGGATGCAATCTGTTTTTTGTTGATTATTGACCTATGAAATTCCTTAGAGTTCATGTGAATAGTATAAATTCCCCTATCAAATGAGATAGACTGGACACATGGGTTAAATGTACTCCCCACACGTTTTAGCTTACAGGAAACTCTTTTGTCAGATTACAGGAAACTATTTTGTCAGATTCTGAGCATAGGAAATTAGAGACATTGGAATATGATTTAGCCCACATCTCAGGTAAGTGATGAGCAGTTGCTATTTTGATGATACATCCTCTTGATAGCCTTCAGTTACCAGGTGGAGAAGTAGCTGGAATTGAATTATGTGTAGGGAAAAAAGGAGTTAGTGTGTATATATTTCCAACCATGGGCATAAAGACAGCAAAATACATTTTCAGTATACACAGGCCAGAATAAGGGTGTTACTACTTTTAGTTGGAGATTTCAGTTGCATCACTAACACATTAGGTTCTTCAGTTATGAACCCATCCCCTACTTACTGGCTGTAGGTAAATATCTGACAAATTGGACAGCCTAAAATATTATTTGATGTGGTTGCCTTTCAAATTATTATGGAACCAAAATATACACATTACTTGGCACATTTTAGCACTTTCATCAAAATAGATTGGTTTCATGCTGAGGAACTGTTACTAGTTTTCTCCCCAGACTATAATGTAGTTCCTTGCTCTTACTCTGATAATAATGCATTACTTTGTTCCTTCATGGATATAGGTCCCATATGTTCTATACATTGATGACTGCAACTGTACTATATCAGGCTACCTGAGTCTTGCCACTGAAGTTACTCAAGAATTTATCCATGCACATAAAGGTGAGACCTATTCAACTTATATCTTATGGGATCCATTCAAGGGGCATTTACATGCCACACTGAGATGATTGACCAGTGGTCTCAGGAAATGATGAAGAGTGACTATAGATGAATGATACACCTTCCTCCTTCTTCCATTACACTGAGGACTCTGAGACCTTACTAGAAATTTTGGGTAAAATTTAAGAGATTATTAACAGAAAAACAAGGATAACCCTTGATAGGCTAAGTGTGAAATATAATGAGATATCTCCTCAAGTACATTCCAGACTAGCTAGGAAAAAGGTTGTAAAAAAGGCTAAACAGAACAGTTTTTACAGTGAATGGAAAACAGAAGTCTCACAGTCTGACAGAGGAAATTTTAGAAAAAAGTTTCAGGAATATTTTTAGGGAGTTTATACTGATATGGAAGGATCAGCAAAATATATACTGGTGGAATAAAACTAGAGACTATATTATCTTAATTGACAGTTCTAACTAAGGAACAAGTGCAGTCTCTAACTTAGAATATTACTAAGCAAGAGGTACTTGTAGCTATTAAAAGACTGAAACCAGACAGAGTTACAGTAAATAATGACTTGCTTGTAGAACTCTATAAACTCCTTCCGCCTAATGACAAAGGTTTTTTTGGGGGGAATGTATGTTTGCCAGCACCAGATAGAGCAGAATAAATCTCCCTTAAAGAAATTGTCAACATTATTGCCTTTAAGTCCAGATAAGGATCTATTTCTATCATCTAGTTACAGGCCAGTTTCTCTTATAGATGTTGAGAGTAAGACGTATATGAGCGAGGAGCCTGTGCAATTAACTCCCTTTCTACCTTCCCTAATACACCAAGGTCAAGTGGGTTTTTTCAAATGGTGGCCTCCATACCATAACATTTTAAGAGTAGTACAATGGCTTGAATGGGGCACATACATTGCTGTCCAATGTCCCTTCTTTCAGTTGATGATGAGAAGGCATTTGTCCATGCTTTCATTTGACACTGAGAAGCCATTCATTAATGTTCAATGGCCTTATTTATGGGGTTAAAAGTTTTCTGATTTCCATTTACTTTTTGGAAGCCCTGCATGTTATATATCTAGGCTCAAAAGCTATGATATGAGTGTGTCTATACACACACACACACGCACACACACACACACACACACACCCACACACACACACACACACACACACACACACACACACACACACACACACACACACACACACACATATATATATATATATATATATATATATATATATATATATATATATATATATATATTGAATGCAGACTGTAGCTCTCAGAAATGTGTTACACTTGGCTCATCAGGCCTGTGAAGAAGAACAACCAGAAAGTAGTATATCCTTATTTGAGAATGACTTATTAATCTTCTTGAAAGATCAAAAAAAGACTCTCATTTTATTTTGGGATATATTATAGTAGTGGCAAACATTTTCAGGATATGACATAAATCCACATGAATTTATATTACTATCCCTCAATCTTCCCATTTTTTTAAGTGACAAGGTGAATTACAACTTTATACAATGCCCACCATAGCTTACATATTATATCTATTTATCTATCTATCTATCTATCTATCTATCTATCTATCTATCTATCTATCTATCTATACATATACTTGAGATCGCAATTCTCAAATCTCAAAAATCATAGGTGATTATCTCCATGAATGGGAATCTTGGAGCATCCCATTTGAATTAACAATTACTTATAAAAAAACTGTACATCTGAAGATACTTTATATATTACAATGTCTCCTTATGAGGATATAATATGCCATATTGTGCAAAGGGGGCAAAAGATTGATTACATTTTTGTGGTCTCCAAATCTGTTCAGAGGTTCCTTAAGTGTACATTACACATCAACAAATCAGGAAACATTCTCTTAGCATACAAAGCAGTAGTGAAAAGGTGTTATATAGATTTATACAGATCCCACCATGTGTAACTGTAATGGTTGATAACATCATTTCAACAATACAATACCAAGTAGCCTTTCTTAAAACTAAGACAGAGGTAGAATGATAGATACTTACATACATTATTATGGTAGGATATTTCAACAAGTTATCAATAAATGTTATTTTACAATACACTAATACTTTTTATTATGCTGTTCAATTCATCTTAAATGTGTTAGATAGAAGGAATACACTTTCCTCACTTATATTATTTCTCTTTGCTACATATCCAAATATCAAAGAGAAGGCAATCATTTCCTATACATGGTAGACGAAAGGGATCTATTTTACATTCCAGTTATATTCTAGTTTGACAAATAAATCCTCTCTGGTACTCCTAGGGAAATATAAGCTATTCTATAATATTTTTATCATATTTCATATATTATCTTAGTCCCCCAAATTCAATTAATTCCCATTCTTCCATTTTTTTTTACTTTCTGGGATATCAGTGCTAGAAACCAAAGGATTAACTTGTAAAATAATATAGTCTAGGCTATTAGATATTTCGCTCAACCCAATGGCAGATTTTAAACAGAAATATGAAGTAGGCAGCCATCCAAATATATCAAATGAACACATATTCAGCCACATCACAAATCACATACTCTCACAACTGGAGATCATTTGCCTAGAAATGTCTTCATTAACTCTTTATAACTACTTATTTCATGGCTAGAAATATAAACATTGGCCCAGTTGCTGGAGATGTCAGAGAGAGGGTGATAGACGTATATGTGTCCACATTTAATAAGATTGCTGTTATGTTCAAAAGTTGTTTTTTTTTTGGACTGGGTTCTGGGAGAAAATATCGATGGGAAACCAACTAGGTGAAGAGAAGAAAATAAATTTGATTATTTTGGGATCATATCAGATGTAAAAACATAGCCTTATTAATGGCATGCTTTTAGCAGCTAAGAAATATAGCACAAGATGATTCATTTATCACTACAGCTAAATTAATGATGGCAGATAAGCCACCAAGTCTATTAAGATAAGTTTAAAATAGCTCACAACAAAATAAGATAGCATAATGTCATATGAAAATAATATTATATACAACTGCAATATTTAAGTATACATTATTATATGATGTTTACAAATGTATGCTCATAAATTATTTTAAAGACTTTTAACAAAAGCTGTTAAATATTTATAAATTAGAAATAATTGCATTGCTCATTTTTGTGTGCAAAATATTGCAATGTATTATCACTGATATATTTGTGTGTGTGTGTGTATATATATATATATATATATATATATAGATAGATATAGTGACTAAGATATAAATGCCCAAATGTTGATGACAAAAGGTCAACAATGAAAACGTCAATAGTACATGATGCATGTGCAAAGAAAATCCTCTCTGTATGCAGAGCAGCAATATAAAAAAACAAAAAAACATAATTTTTTGCATGGGAGGTTCCCCCACTCCACCCGTCATGTGGGGAGCTACACCCCCATCTCTCTGCTAATTATACATTTAAGCTATGATATTGCACAGCCCCTGAGAAAGGAACATATTCCCCATCCCTGGATATTGTGGATCTCGCACATCTATAAATCACCTGTATTGTCAACCAACATGTCTCAACTCTGAACAAAACAGGTGTTGACCAAAGTCACCATTCCCATAAATATTTTTATGGTAAAAATGGAAGAATGAATTTCATAGTCATTTGTCCATGTAAGCAACCAAAACATAGAGATACAGAAATGAGATTATTTTTGTGTTTCAATTTTTTTTATAAGGAATGGTTGACTATTATTTTGGAAACTACAACCTCCTACTGTGACATCATACCAGAAAAATTATGGAAGTAGAGAAAGCGTCCTTTTTCTGTTATCTCGGGCTCCTTACAATCTAAATTATTGCAAAAGTGGTTGAATTACTTGGTGAATTGCTGGAGGTTAGGACTCTTACTCCATGCAAACGCACACACGTATTATCTATATACATCCCATGTGATATGCATAAACTCAAAAAAAAAAAAAACTCTGTATAAGAAGTGTCCAAGTACTGAAACAACAACAACATTAGAGAGGACTGCACAACTTAAAACAAAGAACTATTTAAGTTTGTCCAAAATCCTTTGAAAATGTAGGAGCAATGCTAACATATTCCTGTTCTAACATTATTCTGAGCATGCGTCCATAAAGAGAATGATAAAACCAGATTAAATAATTAAAAAGTACATCACATTTTTTCATTGTAAAATAAATAGCTACATTATTGATTACAGTGTATCTTCCAAGTTCTGCTTTCACTTCCTATTCTTCATCTCTCTCACATCTTGTTGTTTGGTACTGGAGCATTTTCTTAAATGCATTCAGTTTGTTTTTTCTTGCTTGCAGTCCCTGCTCCTGCTATCATCAAAGTATTTTACCATCGCCATGTACTACTATGCTCACCTCTCTTGCACACGCCTCACCTGTCTGTTCTTATCATTTCCTTTCTTTATCATTTCTTTCCATGAGGTCTGTTGAGTATCAGATTACTTGATAAATCCTGTTTAATTCTGGTATGAATAGTTATTGATTATTCTAATTTGTATTCAGTAACTCTACTGCATTACTCTCTGGTCACTGGGCAAGCTTTGTATACCTACATTTACCAGCATTTACCAGGATTACTATTGACAGACTTGCTGTGTATTGTATGCACTACTGGCAAGAATTCACATCTCTTCATTAATCAATATGGTTACTGCACTGGTAGTTTTGTTCCTTCTTTGTTCACATATCATAAAGGATATCTGAAAGATCAAATGTGGAGGTGAAACTGCATACATCCTACACACACACACACACACACACACACACACACACACACACACACACACATATATATATATATATATATATATATATATATATATATATATATATATATATATCTATTAGATCTACCTGATTTAACCGAAAGCTTCAATTGCCGACAACGAGAACATTGACACCGGAAGATCGACAATGGAGAAGACTGAAAGGTGAAAATCCCAATGCTGATAATACTGACATGTTAAGGTAAGTGTGCGGTAGGGACAGACATCAGGGTCAGGGTGCGGGTAAGGTAAGTGTGTGATAGTGATGGATATTAGGGGTGGCGGCGTTATCAGGTAGACCTATATATATATATATATTTTTTTTTTTTTCTTATGTATTTCTTCTTCTCTTGCTTAATTACTTTTGACACTTGTGTCTTATTCACTATCACTTTAATTCTGTTACTCTAATCTCTTCACACACACACACACACACACACACACACACACACACACACACATATATATATATATATATATATATATATATATATATGTGTGTGTACACACAACATACTCTCACACACACACACACACACACACACACACACACACACACACACACACACACACACACACACACACACACACACACACACACACACACACACACACACACATGTATGTATATCTGTATCTATAATATATGTGTGTGTGTGTGTGTGTGTGTGTGTGTGTGTGTGTGTGTGTGTGTGTGTGTAATATATCATCATCAAAATCATCAACCTCCTTTTTCCATTTTTTTTCTACATGGAGTTGGGGTGATGTATTAACTGTTGCCATCTCTCTCAATTCAATGCCACACTCCTGCCTTCTGCAACACTCACACCTTATTATTACAGATCGTCTCTCACACAATCCAACCACCCCTTTGCTGGACACCCCACTTTCTTCCTAACTTCTTCCTGTCTGTCCCAAATCTTCACCAGAATGTCTTCTACTTTTCTAAGCATGTGTCTGAAGCACTGTTCTCTATGATCTTTTTTGCAATTGGAGCTACTTTGGCTTCTGCTCTTATGTCCTCATTTATTTGTCTAACCCACAGTGTGCATCCTACCATCCTTCTGAATTACTTCATTTCCATCACTTCAAGCTTCCTCATCTGCTCTGCCTTTACTGCTCAGGTTTCTGTACCATACAGTAGTACTGATCCACCATTGGTTTATATGCCTTACTTTTCAGCTTCTTTGGCATTTTTATGTCACACACTACACCTGACACTCTATGCCAGCTGGCTGCAGCCCCTCTGATTCTAGCTTTGACTTCTTCATTCAGACTTCCCTTCTCCTCAACCACCCCTCCCTGATACTTGAAGCTAACAGTCTGTTCCAGTGTCTTACTTTCTATCACAATTCTCAGCTTCTTATGATTTCTCCAGTTTGCTGCCATTACTACTTTCTTATCTGCAATTAGTTTCATCCCATGTGCCTTCAGCTTGACATTCCATTCCCCTATCCTTTGCTGAAGTTCTTGCTCAGAGTCTTGTTGTAATGCCACATCATCTGCATACAGCAACTTTGCTGATCTGTCCCCTTTGACCTGTTTGCCAATGTAGTCCATCACCAGTATGAACAACACTGGGTTGAGAGCGGATCCCTGATGTACATCCACTCCCACTGAGAACCCCTCTGCGAAACCAAACACTGTTCATACTTGAATCATTGGGTCCTTATATAGCCTGCATTAATTCTACCAATGTTTCTGGGACTTTGAACCATCTCAATACTGCCAAAATCAGCTTTCTTGGGACCTTGTCATATGATTTCTCCAAGTCTAGGAATGATCAGTTGTATTCTTTCCTCATCTCTAGTTTTTTCTCAACTATCTCTCTCACTGAAATCATTGGGTCACTTGTGCTGTATCCCGATATAACATATGTATCTCTCTCTATACAGGTGTATGGTGTATATGTATATATATATATATATATATATATATATATATATATATATATATATATATATATATATATATATATATATATATATATATATGGATACAGATATATATATAAGTCTCCCCAGTGGCGAAACTATAGAGCTGAGTACTTAGCCAGGGTTCCAAGTCAAGTCCAACCTGTAATTTGTATACACCCACACACACACACACACACACACACACACACACACACACACACACACACATATGTACTTGCACTTATAGCTATATCTGGGGAAACAGTCACTCTCTTATCTGTTTTTTTTAATAAATATTGTATAGCTGGTGGGCTTTTTTTTTCTTCATGGGTCTCCACTATAAAGGGGCTATAGAAAATGAACATCCATGAATGAGAAAATAAAATACAATATGGAAATATTACTGTTACACAAAATCAAAACTGAATGCTGAGTTGTGCATCATTTGTAAATTCCATTTCTTGTGTCATGCACATTCACAGTCAAACTAGTTAAGTTTAAATAGCTGTGGAAAATGCTTAAGTCTTTATTTTTTCATTATGTAGTTACTCTTTCTTAAATTTGTATGAAACACTGACAAGGGGGAAATTCAATGAAGTTTACACTGATTTTTTCCCCACGTGCGCATCTTGGTGAGGTGCATACATGGGCATGAACGATTTTAGATAAAACAACTCTTTGTAGTGGCATGCAATCATGGGAATGCATGCATTGCTAAGGAACCTTTTGTGCAATGCAAATCTTGCCTTAAATAGTTGACTTTTATGCAAATTAACCAGGTGGAGCAATCCAACAACTCATAATGCATCTGTGTATACTCTGTGTCTGTGTTAATAGTGTAAACAGACATTTTCCGCATACAGGAGTCTACACTAAAAAAGGGGATGTAAATGTCTATAAATATGGACATAATTCTCCTGAAAATGTAAGATTCCATACATAAATGTCTGAATTATACACTATGGATGTCTGAAAACAACATGAATTATGTCAAATTAATATTTTTTTATAGACACCACACTGTGCAAACATGCATTAAAAAAGATAAAACAAATGTAAAAGAACAGTATCATAATGTATTGTAGACAAAAGTACTGTAACATCTTGCACTGTGTCTGCACAATCGTGCTTTCGTGCTGGTAACCAGCTTACATGGCTATAAACTGTGTAGTTTTTAGGCTGTCAGCATGAACATTATGCAAATTGTGGGTATATATTGTGGATGTGTTGAATCTTTAAAGGGAGCAACCATGTACAGATATCCACTTTGTGTAGGCTCCTACATGGTGTTTATATTCCTACTAGATGTGGATGGCATCAGGAGGTTGTGTCATATCACTTATAGTATTTTTTTTGTGCTTTGTATGCATGCTTGCACAGTGAGATGTTTGCCACAAATGGTTTGGCTGTAGTTTAGCTTGTTAATGCGACCAGACAATCCACGTCTCAGTCAAAAGGTAGACAGCTATAAATGGAGACTGGCTGTATTAAATTAAAAAATATGGTTTTGCATAGCTATGCTGCACACAGCGCAGTGCACTACAGTTGGGCCTTTAAATCATGACAATTACATCTCTGTCTCTCCATATATATGCATGTATATACATATATATATAGATATATATATATATATATATATATATATATATATATAGGTTCATAGGTTCATAGGTAGGTACTAGGCTATTGGCCCTAGGGTCTATATAAGCCTAGCCAAAGGTACCCTGGCTTTCGCCACCCAAGAAAATTATTTTCCTGTGCCACTGTCGAGCAGAGCCACAGAAGTGATCCCCAGGGTGAATTTCCTATCTCCCATCCAATCATCAAGATTTTTCTTGAAGAGTGCTAATGAGGAGCTTTGTTTGATATAGATAGGTAATTTGTTCCAGAGTATGGGAAGTCTCTGGGACAGGAATCTATTCCTCCAGCATGCTCTGTTTATTGTGGTGACGAGGTTTAGGTCCCTAGAGCGTGTAGCTCATAGGGATTGGGATTTCTTTAAGTGGAGCATGTCTAAAAGCTCTGGGTTTGACATAGCTTTGTGTGTTAGGCAGAGATCGCCTCTGAGTAGGCGATATGCAATGGAGTAAAGCTGGCGTTTTTTGAGACAGTCTGCGTAGGGCATATGTTTGAGGCCAGTAATCCTCTTTGTGAGGTATTTCTGTGGCCTTTCCAGTTGTGTAGATGTCTTGTGAGGTACATACCAAAAGGGGCACTGTACTCTATAATGAGTCTAATGAGTGACGAGTAGAGGGGAACAATGATCTCTTTTTTCCTGGATGAGAAACCTTTTGTGATGAGGTGTGCCATTATGGCTCCTAGTTTGCAATCATCTGTGAACTTCATTAGCCAAAGACCTTCTGTGTTGGCCTGTACTTCAGAGAAGTAGATACCAAACAGGAGAGGACCCAGGACTGAACCCTGTGGTACTCCACTTGTCACTGGTCTGAAGCTGGATTTGGAGTCTGCCTCTTTCACAGTGTGGGTTCTGTCAGTGAGCCAGTTGGCAACCCATCTTGTGACATAGGGATTTATACCTAGTTTAGTGAGTTTATCTATAATTCCAGAGTGGGGGATGGTGTCAAAAGCCTTGGCGAGATCTAGCTAGGCTGTGTGAACCACCTTACTCTCGTCTACGGCTTTGGTGACTGCTTCAAAGAAGTCTATCAGGTTTAGGAGACATGATCTGCCTTTTACAAATCCGAACTGGGTGGGGTCCTGAGTTTGGAGATTACCAATGTCATTGTTTAAAAGTTCCACGATGATACGTTCCATAGCCTTGCAGACCAGGCTTGTTAGGCTAATAGGGCAGCATTTTCTGGGGTCTGTGGTGGCTCCCCCTTTGTGGAGTGGGATAACTGTTGCTGTGCGCCATTCAGTGGGCACATAGCCTGAGGTGAGGCTATAATTGAACATGGTACTTAGGTGGGGTGCCAGTTCGTTCTGTAGTTCATGTAGAACGCAGCCTGGGATGTCATCAGGTCCCATGGATGCTGAGTTTTTGGCTTTGGATAGTGTGTTTTTTACCTGTTCAGCCATGATTGCAGGAACTTTGCATTCTTCTGGTATAGAGATGGGCCCTTTAGGGGATGACAGAGGGATAAAGTTAGCACTGAACCTATCTGCCAGGATGTTGGCAATATCCGTTGGTTCTGTATATTTAGTGCCATTGTGCTGGAACTCAGAGCAGATCTGAGTGTTGCCATTGAGATTCTTGACATAGCTATAGAATGCTTTGTGGTTGTCTTTAGAGTCAGTGGCGATTTTGTTTTCATAACTAGCTTTGAAGGATTTTATGAGGGATCTCAGCTTCTTACTGAAGCTGAACGGGGAGTTTCTCCAATCATGAGATTTTACTCTTTTTTGCAACAGTTTCTTTCTTCTGTTGTAGAGTTTGTTTATGGCAGGGGACCACCAGATTGGCTTTGTTTTTTTTGGAGGATAGCATCTTGGCTCTGTTAGGGATTGCACGATCCGCGCACTCATGTAAGTGCTTATAAAGTGCATTTGTGTAGGATTCAGCAGTATACCTCTATTGTGCATCAGCATGGGTGTCGTGAAGTTTGCCACTTCTGTCTTAAGAAGCGTGAAGTTGGCTTTGGAGAATTTTTTTACTGTGGTTTCCTTAATGGGGAGTGGGGGAGGGATGTAGATGTCTAGGGTGATTAGCTTATGGTCTGATCTGACCAACGAGGAATTGACCTCTGGTGTGGAGCACTGGTTGCCCATGTTGGTAATAACCAGGTCTATGATATTACTGCCCCTGGTGGGGGTGTGGATAAGTTGATCCATGACATTGGAATTTATGAATTCCAGAAAACGTTGAGCACAAGAGTTGGTACATGAGTAGTTTTCCCAGTTAATGGTAGGGTAGTTGAAATCGCCCATTATTAGGGTGTTAGGTTGTACCCTAATATTTTCCAGTGTATTAAGAAATGAAGAGTGGGAATCCTGGGGCATGGTGGGGGATCTGTAGCAAGCTACAATTTGGATTGCGGTCTTACCCAGAGTTAGTTGCACTTGGATAATCTCGGATGCATTATGCTGAGCAACTAGCCTGTAGGTGTGGATATCCTTAATGAATATGGACACGCCCCCGCCTTTAGTGTTTTGGTCCAGGTTAGGTGGCCGAAAGGTGAGGTATGAATTATAGCCTGGCAATGCAGGGGTACTCTCTGGAGCCTTGAACCAGGTCTCTGTCACTGCACAGATGTCGATGTTCTCCATTTTAAGGAGTGCCTCGAGAGAGTGCATTTTGAGGTTTATACTTATATATATATATATATATATATATATATATATATATATATATATGTGTGTGTGTGTGTGTGTGTGTGTGTGTGTGTGTGTGTGTGTGTGTGTGTGTGTGTGTGTGTGTGTGTGTGTGTGTGTGTGTGTGTGTGTGTGTGTGTGTGTGTGTGTGTGTGCGTATATATATATATATATATATATATATATATATATATATATATATATATATATATATATGTAGATAGATAGACACACACACACACACACACACACACACACACACACACACACACACACACACACACACGCACACACAGGTATATAGGGGTCTACTATGTTTGGTCGAAAACACATTTGGTTGAATTTCAGATAGCTGAGCACACTTGACTGAAAGCTCACTTCACTGAAAACTCATTTGGCTGAAAGTTATATACGGCCCCCTTCCCCACTGAAGTGCGATCCTGGAGTTAGAATTAAAAGTAAGGGGGGGTGTGGGGTGCACAGCCCCCCACATTGGGTGGTGTTGTGGGCATAGCCCCCACCTATTCTAAATGTTTTAAACCATAGACATAGAAATTAACAGCTGCAATGAACAGGTCTTTCAACAAGACAACATATACTAAAAATATGTTCAGGGCTACCGCCCACCTCCTAATGTGGGGGGCTGCAGCCCCACACTCCCCCTTACTTTATATGCTAACTCCAGGATAGCACTTCAGTGGGGAAGGGGCCATATATAATTTTTGACAAATTTAATTTCGACCAAATGAGTTTTCAGTGAAGTCAGCTTTTGGTCAATTGTGCTTGCCCAATGTACTTTTGACCAAATGTGTTTTTGACCAAACATAGTTGACTCTTCTTTGCAGGGCTTGGTTAGGACCTCTAGGATTAGTTCACTTGCAGTCATTTATAAAGCAGACTTGAGTTGTGTTGTGCATATTAAGTACTGTGTTCTGTAGTCTGCAAATGTAGATAGGTAGTGGTTCTAATCTCACTCTAGCCCACGTGTGTGTGTGTGTGTGTGTGTGTGTGTGTGTGTGTGTGTGTGTGTGTGTGTGTGTGTGTGTGTGTGTGTGCATCTCCCTACAGCACAAGTGTGAATTCCACACTGACTTCCACAGTGGCATGGGTTTGCACTGATTTGAGCCTTGCAGTTGATGCAGGCCTCCAAACTTTTGGCCTGTACAAGGCCTGCTGTTGTCATGTACTATAAGATTAGCTAACATCATGTTAATGTCAAACTTGAGCTATGGCATGTTTGTTAAGTACTGTGTTCTGTAGTCTGTAAATGTAGATAGGTAGAGGTTCCAAACTCACTCCAGCCCACTTGGTGTGTACATGTGTGTACATCTCCCTACAAAATAAGTGAGAATTCCACAGTGGCATGGTCTTGCACTGTTTTGGGCCTTGCAGTTGATGCAGGCCTCCAAACGCTTGCTCTGTACAAGGCCTGCTGATGTCCTGTACTATAAGATTACCTAAAGTCATGTTAATGTCAGACTTAAGCTGTGGCATGTGTAATAAGTACTGTGTTCTATACTCTGTAAACTTAGACAGGTAGGAGTTCTATTCTCACTTCAGTCTACTTCATGTGCATTGTCTAGTGCTCTGTAAACATAGATAGATAGGTAGTAGTGTAGTACTATTCTCACTGTAGCCAACTTGGTAAGTGAGCTGTTAATTAGAGAATTTTACGTCAGCCTATGGGATGCTGTCCATTTCTGTTCAACAGACACTGCTAATGTCATTAGCAAAAGATTATTACTTGTCTATATGTCAAAAAAAAGCCATGGTTTGCAGTGGCTTGACAGATGCATACATGTCAGATGTTATTATGTTTATGGTGTCATTCTAATGTAAAACAGTACCTGACAGTGTGGGATAACATGGTGGATTGAGTACACTGCTTTGCCAAGCATATGACACTTGCCTGAACCAAAATCCTGTTATTAGGCAGAGTTGCAAGAGAAGACTTACAAATGTGATAATGCACAAATCCTTCAAAGTAATAGTCATTCTGAGAAACCCTTGGGGTTCAAAGTGTAAAACACACTCTCTGTATACACTTTTCGCAGTAAAGGTGTGGATGCCTGTGCATGCACAGAAAACTTGTTCAAGTTTGCAGTAAGTACGTTGGCCTTACAAGGCTACAATGCCTTTTAAACAACCAGACAGCAAATGGAAGTTGCGTGAACTAGTGTGGGACTACCATTACGTGTTGCAAGAACCTACATGTACAGTATGACATACATAGGTCATGCTTGAGGAGCAAGGACATCTCTGAATGTGGACAGTCCTCTGCAGTAGGCCTCACATCTATGTCAAGCAGAGCACCTCCATTACTCTGTTGAAGGGCAGACTGCATGAATTGCTGTGAAAATGCTGACTAACATGGATCACTGCCACTGTGGACATTGCTAGATAAACTTTGGACATCCATATCATCTGTCATTGAACATTATATTGTGATGCATCAGCTATGATCCTAATCACCATCATGTCACTATAATATTCACATCCTATAAGCCTCAGAACCCAAGGCATAATACATGCAGAACTGAACTGATTGGTCTAGTTGCTATTCAAGGCATCTACCTGGACTACAACAAGCCTTCAGACCCTTGCATCATCTTCTTGGGCAAGACTATGGATAATCAAACAGACTATGACCTGCATCTTATCTTGGGATTCATGCTGAAGTTTTGCATCTGGTGATAGAAGAAGCAAAGGAGCATTGTATCCTGGCAGAATAAAGCTGTGTTGAGACCAGCACTAGTAGTACCCATGCAATAGCCATTCATGTGACCCCTCCCCACTTTTCATCATTCTTGACATTCTAATTATTTGTTTTCAGTAACCACTGCTTGATTTGTGTCTAACTTCAGAATACCTGCCTAAGTACATCATCCTGACATTTTTGTGGCCTACATATTACTTCCCCTCAGGTGTTTGGCAATGCTCTGTACAAACTCAGATACCTTGAGTGACATTTGTCCTATAAAAGCATGACTGAATTTTCTCCAATACCTAGTTGCACAGAAGACAACTAGCCTGTAGTGGCAAGCACTGTCCCCATAGTTGCAAATCAAATGCATGTGACATTGATTGATATTCTCACTAGAAGTGTTTAATCAATTAAAAAAAAGAGTTTGTTGCCATGGATATGAACTTTTGGACTGTGTCCGTCACCACCTTCATGGATATGGACATCCTGAGGTAATATAGAAATTGCCTCATGTTTACTGACGAGTTCATTCTCAAACAAACTGAAATGGTATGTGAGATGTGTATGTACACAATGTCAGTGAAGCCAAAGCTCTCACATAAAAGTACTCCTAATGCTAATAAGGAAGTTAGTAGTACACACTCCACAACCATCACACATGCTTCAAAGCAGACATATACTGAGACACTTAAATGTAGCCTTCCTAAACCACAAAGTCTTCCTAGATGAAGTATAGATAACAAACACCCTCAGCAGCCCCAAATGCATTAACGCATAGAACTACATCTCATGGAGGCTCAACCTATAAGCCCATATGGCAAGCCACCACATAATCCAGCATTCTAGTCATTGGAGACATCATTTTGAAACACAATGATGTGCCTTTCACCAGTCTGAGTATAGAGAAAGGCACGGTCAGTCACTTATCAGGGGCTAGGATCCACCACATTATGCATGCACTCAAGTCATTGAATCACAATTACCGATATGACTCAGTCATAGTCCATGTGGGAGTAAATGACCTGAGATGTACCTCCCTACACTATATGAAGAGAGACATCATAGAGCTTTTGGAATATGTGTCTCAAGTTGGTATGAGCCTAGCATTGAGCAGCATTTTTACCTTCTCCAAGGATGATTATACAATGCAAACAAAGATGATTGTCTTTAATAATTGGCTTAGTTTCTGGTGTCATTATAAGTGGGTGCAGTATTTGTCAGCATGGAAGGAGATGGTCAACAGACTATGCTGCTTTGGCAGGGATGGTCTGCACCTCTCTCCTCTAGGCTTTTGAACATTAGCTAAAACATTGCCTTCTCTCATAGTGCCTTTTATAGGCAATGTCAGACTGAAAGTACTTCTGACATAAGTTAAAGCCAAGGAAATCTGAAGATATTACTGCTCAATGCTAGGGATCTATACAGAAAACTCCACTCCTTAGAAGCTTTCTTCACCCTAGAGAATGCTGATGTCATGTGGTCACTGAGGCATGGTTTAAAGCCATGGAGAGCACACAAACAGTGCAAGGTTATACTGCCTTCCACACATTTAGGTCAGCTACTTCACAGGCAGGGACTAAAGGTGAAGGTGTCTCTATTTACATCAGTACTACATATACTTTAAAGCTGGTCAAACAGGACAATGCACTTGAGCTGCTCCATGTTCAAATCACCAGAGGCAAAATCCAATACTACCTTCCATGTAAGCTATAGGCCCCTGTCTATGACTCAGGAAACCCATACAATGTATTTAAACTTATTAGAAACACTCACCATCCAACCCAGTAACATATTCATGGGTAAATTTAGTTACCCCACTATTAACTGGGAATCCTATACTACACCAAACTTACAGGCATAGAGATTACTGGATTTTGTAAACACAAACTCTCTAGACCAGATAGTTAATACACCAACCAGGGTTGCAACCATACTGGATCTGATCCTCACTAATAGGTGAGAGTAATGCATACCCTCTACTGTAATGTCTTCCCTGGTAAGGTCAGAACACAAAATGGTCTCTTTTTATGTAAAAAAAACCTGGACCCCCAGCTAAACAAGGAATATTCAAGAACTACTCTAAGTCTAACCTCCTGCTATTAAGTGATAACCTGGCAAAATATCAAGACCCCATAAAAACTGAGAACAATGCTGCCTATGCAGAACTGTTCACAGACACCCTGTATAAGCATATTAATAGCTGCATAAAGGCAACTGTACCCACCAGGAAGTACAGAACTAATTCAAAATCAAGCCACCCTTGTGGAATCACAGAATCAATAGACTGTACACCAGAAGGAAGAAAATCATAGCAAAACTTAAGAGGTGCTGCAAACAGCAGGATAAAAGCACTTTCATCAAACCGAACAAGAAATTCAGAGGACAAATAAAATCTACCAAACCCAAATCTGAGGTACATTTGGCCTCCCAGGCCAAGGACAACGACAGAGCATACTTTAGCTATGTCCACAACCTCAAAGGCAACACAATTGTGTATAGAGCTCATTCTAAATGGAACCAGCTATGATAAGCCAGAAGATATAGCAAATCCCCTAACTGATAAATTCAACTCCAACTTTACCCCTCTCTCCCCTCAAGCTTTGCTCAGGAAATACTGTAAAATATAACTTCCCCTACTATCACTAGGGAACAGGTCTTTAATGCTCTAAGACCTAGACCACTGCATTAATGGACCTGGACAATATCCAAGGATGCCTTTTAAATAACATGATATATGACCTATCAGGACCACTGAAATTACCATTTAACTGTAGCCTCCAAACAGACTTTGTGCCTCATGAATAGACAACAGCAATAGTCATCCTTCTACACAAAGCTGGGTCATCTACAGACCCTGGAAACTACAAACCCATAAGTCTCACTAGTCTTATATGTAAAGCCATGGAAAGAATTATCATGGAAATTATCAATAGAGATATAGTACACCTCCAGACACTGGACCCAACTCAGTTTGGTTTAGTTGAGGGAAGATCAGGCCTACTCAACCTGGAGGATTTTTTGAGAAGGTAACCAAAGCAATGAATGATGGAAAATGGTTCACACTGCCTACCTTGATCTGACAAGGCATTTGACACTATACCCCAATAAGGCATTGTTGAAAAACTTGAGAGGTTGGGTATAAACTCATATGTCACCCAGTGGATAGCCAACTGGCTCACAAACAGGACCAAGGAGTTGGACTTGGGGAGTCCACCTCTACAAAGAGGCCAGTCACAAGTAGACTCCCACAGGAATCAGTCCTTGATCCGCTCCTTTGTGGCATTTACTTCTCTGAAGTCAAGGCCAATGTCAGTGGTCTTTGGCTGAATGAAATTGCAGATGATTGGATATTAGAAGCTGTCAGTGAATCCCATACTGACACAAATGTTCTCCAGAAGGGGCTGATACAGACATACAACTGGTGTCAGAGCCATGGACTAAAACTAAATGCCAACAAATGCATAATACTATCCTTTGGGAAGTTTTCCACCCCTGGTAGCTGTCATACTGACAGCACACCTATAGCAGTTGACACAGTAGTCAGGGGCTTAGTGGCACATAAAAATAATAATCTAGCCTTTAACTGTCACGTGTCTAGAGTATTGAGGAAACATTCTATGTTGAGCAAATTATAAACAAAGGTATGGCATCTAAGTCCAAGGAAGTCATTGTTAAACTGTATTTGGCATTCATCAGACCTATGATTGAGTACAATGCCCCCTTTGGTATGTACCTAACCAGACATATCCAACAAATGGAATGTCCACAGAGGTTCTTCACTAAACCAATACAGGGCATAAGTAAAATATCCTATGCAGACCTCGTCAATGCCTTATCCGTGTATTTTGTCTTCCGCAGGCTTTTGAGGGGAGATCTATGCCTGGCATACAGGGCATTGTCACACACCATTCTGGACCTCCTACATATCCACAGAACAAACAGCACCAGAATTACCCATTCTAAAGACTTACATCTTGCCTGAGATATATATATATATATATATATATATATATATATATATATATATATATATATATATATATAGGATCTGATGGAGATACGGGTAGGTATCCCAGAGACTACTTCCTCTATGATAGCATATCTATAGATAGCAATCTCTCCTTTGACAATCACATTGCCAAAGTGGTTAGAAAGACCTTCTATATAGCCCACCTTATCACGAAAGGGTTCACATCTAGATCAAGAGAGGTCATTGTGCACCTCTACTCATCACTTATCAGGCCCAAAATTGAATACAATGCCCCATTTGGGATGTACCTTACCCGACACCTGCAGCAACTGGAAAGACCCCAAAAGTATCTCACCAAGAGGATCAAGGGGCTCAAACAGATGCCCTATGCAGTTCAGCTAAAGAAACCCCAGATCTACTCAGTTGTGTACCACCTACTCAGAGGCGATCTGTGTCTGACGTATAAGGCCATGTCCAACCCAGAATTAATGGACATGCTTCACCTCAGGAAATCCAAATCCCTTAGAGCTACATGTTCCAGGGACTTGAACCTCAGCACAGAAATAAATAGGACATGCTGGAGGGACAGATTCATATCCCAGAGGCTCCTCTCACTATAGAACAAAATCCCAATCCATGTTAGGCAGAGCCCCTCACTGACCCTCTTCAAGAGAAATCTTGATGAATGGATGGGAAATCGTAAGTTTACCCCTGGGATCTCTTCTGTGTCCCTGCTTGACAGAGGTACAGTAAACTAACCTTAAAAGGGCTACCTTCTGTGACCTACTATACAGAGGCACAGTCAACTAATCTAAAAGGGTAGTGAAAGCCAAACACACTCTGGCTAGGCTTATAAATGCCCTAGGGCAGATAGCCTAGTATCAACCTATGAACCTATGAACCTATGAAACATGGTCCCCATCCATGTGAAGCAGAGTTCCTCCCTAATACATTTAAAGTGCAACTTGGACAATTGGACGGGGAGCAGGGAATTCATCCCTGATTTGGCACCTATATCTCTAATGGACACAGACAAACTGTAAATGGTTCATCTCCCAGGCCCATGCTTGTAATTGTTTCAGCTTCCAAATCCCTGCTTACACTTATCAAGGGTATCAAAACTTGTTAGAGGTATGTGATGCATGACTAGTCTTAAAATAGTCCTTGTGTTTGTTAGCCTAGTAAAGACCTATAAATCTATGAACCTATAAGCCTATACTGCATTACCATTCTGATGACAATTGATTTTGTGTTGACGTTCAATCCTGTGCTCTGATGATAATGGGTTGATTGATGATGTGTACCCATAGGTGCGTACTACATAATACTGAAAGGCAATGTAGATATTTCCATGAGACACATTTCATTGTGTGACACCACAGCCCTTACAACAGCATCCAATTTACCATAGACAAAGTATTATGTTATCCACAGTAAAAATGGCAAAGTACAATATTTCAATATTTGTAAATGATCAGTACAAGTGGCACATCAACAGCACCAAGCACCAGTTTGACCAAGCACCAGGTTATTAGGAGTGGCCTGTACATTGTCACCAAATAGATATGCAAGTACCCTAAGAGCTTAACTATGTCTCACAGATATCAGTCACAATGATAGATTTAAATATATTTAATAATAAATAATACAAGAACAAGACAATACTCAGTAAGCAATCCGTTACATCAGAGTTCAAAATCACACATAGGTTCATAGGTTCATAGGTTGGTACTAGGCTATCGGCCCTAAGACCTATTGCAAGCCTAGCCATAACAATTCTCTGGAATTTTTTTCCCCACAATATTTACTTCTCTGGGCCCCTGTCTAGCAAGGTGACTGACATGATCCCCAGGGTGAATTTCGTATCTCCCATCCAATCATCAAGGTTCCTTTTGAAGAGGGCTAATGAGGTGCTCTGCTTGGCATGTATGGGCAGTCTATTCCAGAGTATGGGGAGTCTCTGGGTCAGGAACCTATCCCTCCAGCATGTTTTGTTCATTGTGATGATAAGGTTTAGATCCCTGGAGCGTGTGGCTCTGAGGGATTGGGATTTCTTTAAGTGGAGCATGTCCAACAGCTCAGGGATTGACATGGCCTTGTATGTTAAGCAGAGATCGCCTCTGAGTAGACGATATGCCACAGAGTATAGCTGGAGTTTTTTTAGACGGTCAGCATATGCCATCTGCTTGAGGCCTGTGATTCTTTTAGTGAGGTATTTCTGTGGCCTTTCCAGCTGTTGCAGATGTCTTGTGAGGTACATACCAAATGGGGCATTATACTCTATAATGGGTCTAATGAAGGATGAGTACAGTGGGACAATGACCTCCCTTTTCTTGGATGAAAAGCCCTTAGTGATGAGGTGTGCCACGTAGAAGGATTTCCTGACTGTTGTGGCAATGTGGTTATCGAAAGTGAGACCACTGTCCACTTGTGTCTCTAAGTCTCTCATCACACTTTCAATGTTTAATGTCCTGCCACCTATGTGGTAGTTCATGGGTACATGTTTTTTCCAAAGGGGATGACTATACATTTCTTGGCATTAAGCTTGAACCCATGGCTCTGGCACCAGGCATCTGTTTCTGTAAGGCCCTTTTGTAGAATATCCACATCATTTGGGGATTCAATAATGGCTCCCAGTTTGCAGTCATCTGCAAACTTTGTTAGCCAGAGTCCCTTAGTGTTGGCCTGTACTTCAGAGAAGTAGATGTCAAACAAGAGTGGTCCCAGGACTGAACCCTGAGGTACTCCACACATCACTTGTCTGGAGCTGGATTTGGAGTCAGCTACTTTTACAGTCTGGGTTCTGTCAGTAAGCCAGTTGGCAACCCATCGAGTGACATAGGGATTTATACCCAGCTTAGTAAGATTATCTATGATTCCAGAGTGGGGGATGGTGTCAAAGGCCTTGGCAATGTCCAAATAGGCTGTGTGGACCTTCATACCCTCCTCCACAGCTCTGGAGACCAATTTAAAGAAATCAATCAGATTCAGGAGACAAGATCGGCCCTTCACAAACCCAAACTGGGTGGGGTCCAGTGTCTGGAGGTTGCCAATGTCTTTGTTTATAAGTTCCATGATAATGCATTCCATGCCCTTGCAGATTAGGCTTGTCAGACTGATGGGACAGTAATTCCCAGGATCCAAGGTGGATCCTCTCTTGTGGAGCGGGATAACTGTAGCTGTGCGCCACTCAGTGGGCATGAAGCCTGAGGTGAGGCTATGATTAAACATGACACTTAGGTGGGGTGCCAGTTAATTTTGTAGTTCATGTAATACACAGCCTGGGATGTCATCTGGTCCCATGGATGCTGTATTCATAGCTTTGGAGAGTGCTGTTTCTACCTGTGTGGCTGTGATTATTGGAATTTGGCAATCTTTTGGTATTGCGATGGGCCCTCTAGGGGGTGAGAGGGGTTGGCACTAAATCGATCTGCCAGGATACTGGCAATATCCTTGGGATCAATATATTTAATGCCATTCTGTTGTAGCTCAGAGCAGATCTGAGCATTGCCATTTAGATTCTTGACATAACTATAGAATGCCTTGTGGTTGTGTTTGGAATCTTTGGCAATTTTATTTTCGTAACTAGCTTTTGAGGATTTTATGAGGGATCTCAGCTTTTTACTGAGGCTGGTGAGGGAGTTTTTTGCATCCTGGGATTTTCCTCTTTTCTGCAACAGTTTCCTCCTTCTGTTGTGTAGGTTGTTTATAGCAGGGGACCACCGGATTGGCTTCCGTTTTTTGGTGAAGAGCATCTTGGTTCTATTTGGGATGGCACGATTCATGCACGAGTGGATGTGCTCGTACAGTGCCTTAGTGTAGGATTCTGCAGTCAAACTTCCAGATCCCGTCTGCATGGGTGTTGTGAAGTTTGTCACTTCTGACTTCAGTAGCATGAAATTGGCTTTGGAGAAGTTTTTTAAGGAGGTTTCCTTACTGGGGGGTGGGGGTGGGATGTGGATGTCAAGGGTGATTTGCTTATGGTCAGACCTGACCAATGAGGGGGTGACCACTGGTGTGGAGCATCTATCTCCCATGTTGGTAATGACCAGGTCTAGGATATTGGAGCCCCTGGTGGGACAATGGATTAGTTGATCCAGGGCATTGGAATTTATGAATTCCAAGAACCATTGGGAAAAGGAGTTGGTACCCGAGTAGTTTTCCCAATTAATGGCTGGGTAGTTGAAATCACCTAGTATTATGGTGTTTGGTTGTATCTTAATATTTTCCAGTATGTTTAGGAAGGTGTAGTGAGAATCTTGGGGTATGGTGGGGGATCTGTAACAAGCTACAGTTTGGATTACAGTCTTACCTAGTGTTAGTTGCACCTGGAGAATTTCAGATGCATTGTGTTGGGCAACTAGCCTGGAGGTGTGGATATCCTTGGTGAATATGGACACTCCTCCACCTTTAGTGTTTCGGTCTTGGTTTTGTGGCCGAAAAGTGTGGTAAGAATTGCAGCCTGGTATTGCAGGGGTACTCTCTGGAGACTTGAACCAGGTCTCAGTCACTGCATAGATATCAATGTTCTCCATTTTTAGGAGTGCCTTGAGAGAGTGCATTTTGAGGTTTAGACTTCTAGCATTGAGTAGCATTACCTTCAGATTTTGCATGCTTGTATCTGTTACGGTGGTGGTTTTATCCTTTGAGCCTTGCCTAAATAAAGTGCATTGCAGGACAGTCTCAAATGAATAAAGAAAACATTTAAGCTATACATTATTATATTCCTATCTGAATGTAAAAGAGTTACTATGCCCTAAAAACTTACTTACAGAACAACAAGCAGGCAGAAGTGGTGAGTGGATGTTCTTGTTAGGTCAAAGACAAAATACAAAAATGCCTTCTCTCTCTCTCTCTCTCTCTCTCTCTCAGAGAGTTCTTAAATTAATATCAAATATTACTGCTGGGTAAGCTTGGATGGCATCACTTTTTGTCACCTGACATTAGTTCCCAAGTTAAACCCAAACTAACCCCCCATTGTAAGAAAGTGCCAACATTTTAGCATCTCCCTGTGGAAAAATAAATCTCTCTCAAATCTTTGCAACTGCTGGAAGACATAAAACAATAAAACACTTACAAAAGAATGCAGAAGGCATCTGAGTTCTAGACATCCTGTTTCCTTGCTGCATTGAAACTAACTTTTATCGTACAATCATAAAACAATTTAATTTCATCTATTTTCTTAAAGTTTTTCAAGTTAACCCTCTATGTTCTAGTTACCAGTGTTCAAACATATACATTTACACATGTACAATAGTTTATATACATTTCTGCTCTAATCCAGCAGGGCACGCTGTGGTCACACATCCAGGCTCAGCACTGTACAAACCTTGTTCAACTCACACTTCTGTACCAGCAGTTTAATATACACAGAACATACAACTCTAATACATTAGTAAGACAAGCATATGAATCATGTTGATATTCACAAATGACATATGATTATTTACAAAATTCCAGATAGCTGTGCTGGTAGTATCTCCTTCTATCACACTTCTATATAAATCCTATTAATATTCACAAATGGCATATAATTATTTACAAAATTCCAGCTAGCTGGGCTGGCATTATTTCCCTTTGTCATACATAGATCCAGTATTATTTCTTGTACTTCTTTCGGTCAGGTTAACAGGCTGACAGGTATGTGGGTGTGCCGTTCGTGTTACATGGATTCAATAATCATGTTCTGTGATGCTTTGCCCTGCAAAACCTCCCTTAGGCCACACCATTAATATGCATGGCTCACTGCTGAGGCAAGATCTTACATGGAAACATTCTGTGTAGGCTCTACACAGAATGTACAAGGCCGTTATTGAATCTTGGGGATAGACTAGTAGTATAATATTACATTTTACCAAAAACATGAATGGTGGGCTTTCTTTTTATCAAAAGATGATTATTACAAATGCTCAAGGAAGCAATGTTTAATAGTAGTTCTTAAATTATATGCTGATTCCATAAAATACATTTAGTTGAAACAGTTGTAAACTGTTGAAGAATACTTTGACAGCAGACTTATTACAAATGTGACTTAAGGTTTCTGGTTTACTGCAGAGTGACCCATAACTGATTAATATTACTAAAATGCAGTAGAGCACATGACAAATAAAACAGCAATGTATTTAGGTATGGAAAATGTGTGTTGTAACCATGTATATGTTTGAAATTTACAGTGACTTTTATCTGAAAGGGAACATTTACGGCTGGCATTTCCACAAGAAAAAGTTTTTTAATAACTGCTGATTTCTGGCATATTCCTATTAAAATATGCTTATTTCTTAATTTTTGTAATCACAGGCAAGATTATTTTTGACATTTAATTTATGAATGCACTTTCTGTGCTACCACACATTTATTTGATTTTATTAGTATGCAAGTGCTTTGGATACCATATTAAACAAACTATGTATCTGCAACAGAAGGTAGTTGAGCACACAAATGTGACTACAGTTTTAGAAACTAATATCTATGGTAACTATACAAAGGCTATGTCTAGACTTTAATTTTCTAAACACACCAAACACTGGCATCTCTGTTTGAGATAGTGACAACACTGGAGCTCACACCTACAGAAAATAATAGCGGTAGCTAGAAAATGTTTTACTAGCTGTTCTGCCTAATGTAAAGTAAAATACTATCTGAGCAGTATTCTTACACATTCTTCCCTCCTAAGCCACAAAAAGCAAAGATACAATAGGTAGTGTTAGGTATTACCATACAGAACTTAAAGACTGTGTTAACTTTTTCATCAAGGACACTTCAGGAAAAAACAAACATTCCCTGTAAGACAAGCTTGCGTGAGTTAATTTGTCTGCTACTACAATAAAAATGGTAGACCTGGACTTAATTCCCACATTCTATTGCGTATTGTGCATCTCTGAGCATGTTACTTATCAGACCACAGCTTCTAAGTCATTAATAAAAAAATAAACTGTTACTTCTGTAGCAGAGTACTTGGTTACTAAAAGAATGATTGTGTCCTATACCCACTACATAATCTGTGTCCAATTATTTCATTCTTTCTGTATTTCCAATAACAGAGACCTGACACAAACATCCCTCTGGGATTTATTCAGTCTGTACATTAGACAAAGTGTGCTATTTATATCCACTATGTGCTCTGATAGCTCTTACACTCCAATTATTTTTGGACTTAAAAAATTTCCTCAAACAGTACATCTTTTGAACACATTTATCATTTCATCATAAAAGAATGACATCCATCTTTTAGATGGCTTACTTCTAGCAAACTGCTACTTCTGTTTAATCTTTTGATAATCATCATCTTTGAATGTCTTAAATTGCACTTTTCTACTTTTCTCCAGACTAACTGATGATGTTTCTTTCAAATACTCCCTGTAGTTGAGATCTACTGTTCCACTTATTACAATTGTGCTTCATGTGCAGTTTTTCCTCTGATAACTTTGCAATTTCCCTTGCTGTTTTATTTCTCAACATACCAGGTGGTGGATAGCCAGTGCATTGTGAATCAACAGCAATAGCTGTACTGGCTGGTACTTTTATTATTCCTCACTCCCAGTGGAGAGCAGAAAAAGAAACAGGGATGGTCCTGCAGTGAGCAGACCAGAGACAGCTGGCTGATTCTTCACAAAAGTGGTAAAGGCATCTCTGGTCTGACCCCTGTAAACAAAGACAGGATGATGAAGAGTGCGCATGAAATGTTCTCTAAGAAATACTTGGAATCATCACTTTAGAAGGCACCAGGAACCCAGCATTGTAATATTCAGTGTTAGGGAAATTTATTTTTTACAAATGCACAAAAAAGTTATAGGGCTAATCCTGTAAGGGGGAGGGGGGTCATAGCAGTTGCAGTCCTGTGCATTTTCATCAAGTTCTCCAGTGAGGCAGATGTCATAGTAAGGGAAAAGAATAAATGTTGCCCAAGAATAAAAATGGAATGCAGAACATAAAGTTACAAAACAATTCATTCATTCATTCATTCATTCATTCATTCATTCATTCATTCATTCATTCATTCATCAATTCATTATTTTTCAATCTAATTCAAGGTTGCAGAATAGCCAGACTCCAGACTGGAAGGTTAGAACACTGTGGATGCAATGCAGAAGAAATAATCTTGACCAAGGCAATAGTGCATAGCAGGATGCAAGCACCTACTCTCACACAATATGTATTCCTACAGGCAAACTGGAAGAATGAAATTTCTTCAATGGTATATATTAGCTAAAACCTATATGCAGATAGGGAGGACATGTAGATGCCATGTAAAATGACAGCACACAAACACTGATTAAGATTTATGAAGGCTAACTTAGAAGGGCCGCATTTCAGGAACTTAAATGAAAAAGAATGTCAATTTAAGAAGGCAAAGAGGAAATTAGTGAGGTAAGGAAGGGTGTTACCTTACAGAGGAATATGCAACATATAGGACTGATTAAAACATTAACTAAATACACTTGTTATATCCTTAGTGCAGAATCCGGTGAACTTGTTGAATTTATAAGCTTCAGCATCCAGAGAAGGATTAAGGTCATATTCTTTCACTTTGCATCAGGCGTTGCAGCTGTTGATGAATTTAAGTACTGATTAGATTCAAAAGTAACGGACACTAAACATTCAAGTATTCTGAAATAAATGGAGGAAAATAGAAACGAAAATCCCAGGTAGATTTCTAATAATTATCTGGAAGAAGATCCACAACCATGAATGACCTACTAGGTTTGAATGATCAGGTAACTTTGGAATGACTAGGTCACTTTCTCCAAACTGTACACTAGAACAGTAAGGGCTGGACAAATTGGATAAACTTCTTGGAGATGATGCTTGAATTCCTGAATTTCAACTGCCAGAGCTTCAACTTACTAATGATCAGAGTTCAGACAAAGGAAATCACTGTCAGCAAGTTGTGCTGGAAATGATTCCTTTTTGGGGAAACTTCCCCTTTTTTCAAGTTGGTGCAACCATAGAATTGGTACATATATATATATATATATATATATATATATATATATATATATATATATATATATATATATATATATAAGTCTGAGGGGTGTGGAGGGTTTGCCCTCACATGGGGGGGGGGGTGTAGGGGGGCTTGCCCACCAGCAAAATCATTTTATTTCAGCAAGTTATTTTTTTGGCAAATGTAGTTCAGGGTTTCCAATCCTCAGTGCATTTGCTTTTGTTTACTCATAGCGGAAGCAACAAAATTAAATTGGCTCTACAGGATGAAGATATAACCTTAGTCACTTGTGTTCTACTAGCAAAAATGTCTTTCGGCTTTTCCCAGTTAGGGGTCGCCACAGCAGATCTCCAGTCCGCAGACTGATTGGCAGTGGTGTTTTTATAGTGTAGAGTTGCCAGCCTGGTGCCCATCCTTTAAAAAAGGCACACGCACAATGCACCTACCTGTATGTCTTTAAAGATTTACTTGACCATAGGGAGGACATGCAGACTCTGCACAGAAGACACTCCAGCCGAGAATTGAACCAGAGAACCTCTTGCTGTGAGGCAACAATGCTAACTGCTGCACCACCACGGTGTTCAGATGACCTCAAAATCAGCAAGTATATTCATTGTTTCATTAAGATACTGAAACATAATTTCTTCTATATTAAAGTTAAGGTGGTAAGACAAGCAGGCAGCAGAAGTATTCCTAAATTATTTTTGTACAGAAAAGTAGTGAGTAACCTAGATCAAGAGACAGTAGAAGGTAACACAGTTAAGGCTTCAAAAACAAGTTAAGTATAATGCATTTATGGAATCATTATGTTCATATAGTAACCTTTTATATGCTTTCTAGCACTGATAAGGCTGCATAGAAATGCATGCTACACGCTGCATTATGAAGCTGTGTCTTTTCTTTTGAAGTGTTTGTAAAACCTAGTTCACTCACTTCAAGAATTTTGCAGGTTTCCTAGTTTATTATGAAAAATGATAACCATTTCTGTACACAGCTTTCCAAATGACACCCTGAAACTCAATATTTGCTTCATTTGAGCTCTTTCCATCTCTCTAACCACAGTATATCACAACACTGTTAGGATTCAGCCAGTGTTTTAGTTACTTTAATCTAGTTACTACATTACAGAGCAGCAACATGGCCCTAACCAGGTCTTCATCTTTTTATAGGCGCCTTACACAAATCTAAACAATAACAATGACAAAATCTACATTTGTTATTGTTTTGTGCTATTTCAATTTCATTGTATATTTCACCTTTGAGTTTTGGATAGAGATAGAATGCAATTAATTGCATGTTGTTTAATTTTCTTGACTTTGAAAGATGAAAAGGTTCACTTTAGCATACCAACACAGTTAACACATAAATAAGCACAAGGTGTTTTTTCTTTTTCTTTTCACTTCCATAGTATCAAACATAGAAAAAACATCCATTCCCTTTGTACAACAAAGAAACTGCTTCAATCAGAATAGTAG
Organism: Protopterus annectens; assembly: GCF_019279795.1. Taxonomy (NCBI): domain Eukaryota; kingdom Metazoa; phylum Chordata; order Ceratodontiformes; family Protopteridae; genus Protopterus; species Protopterus annectens. Next base: position 1,198,069,162 of record NC_056746.1, on the reverse strand, counting down.
ATAGATTTCTTCAGATATATTAACATTTTAACAGCAGTCTTCACTTAAAGCTATATACAATCCCTGGAAATCTTCGAATATTGACAGTGCTTTATAAAAAACTACTATTATATACCAGACTACATTGATATGTTTATCCAATTGTTTCAATTTTTAAAATATTTTTATTTATGTAATTAAGTAATTTAATAATATTTTTCATATTTTCCTTCTTTTTGTTATAACTGAAGGTCTACAAAGTTGTACTATTCCTTACAGGGCACTATTACTTTGAGTCCATGTATTAGCAGTTGAGCAGATTTTCTGACCAGACAATTGCAGAACAGCTCTCAAGACCTGTGATTCATAAGTGACAATGAAAATTGCAATAAAGGTGACAAAAAACAAACATAAAAGTAATTTCTGGCCAGGTCTTGAAAGTTGCACATAGGCAGGGTGCCTGTTTGTGTTTGTGGTGACAAAGATTCACATATCAGATAGTGTGCCATTGGGGTGGTCATTTGACAGAGGAAATAACAGCTAGTACCTGTTTGCCTTCCTTGGGGTGAAACATTTATGGGAATCTTGCTCCAGGGATTAGAGAAGTACAAAAAAATGATTTCTGTTGGTCAACATGTGAGCAAGTGGAATCCTATATACCCTACGTGGCTACAGGGGTCTACTTTGGTAGACCGAATTTACACTTATTGCATTTTAGATTACCAAGATGACAACATCAAAATTTTACTAAACTGAAACTGCAAATTACTGATTCTTTTTACAAGGAATGGAGACGCTTGGCCAACACGTACCAAAACAATACATCAAAGTATTTCAAACCCATCCAGGTGGGGTGTTTGCCCCCACACTCCCCCATCTAAATATACCAACTCCAAAATTGCACTACAGTGGGGAAAAGGACAAATTTCCCCATATTGGCCAAGTGTCTCCTTTCCCTATTAAAATAAGTGGTAATTTACTGGTGTCGGTTTAGTAAAATTTCATTGCTGTCATCCCAGTAATCTAAAATTTGATAAAGTATAAATTTGGTCTACTGAAGTAGACCTGGCTACAGCAGCTGCCATTTGCATGCTCCTTGGAGAAACAGTGGTAGAGAAAATTAAAAAAATAAATATAGTGTATAATTTACATCACACCCATTTTTCATAACCAAATATCCTTATGAAAACCATGGCTTCCTCATTTCAGATGTAGCCAGCAATGATTATCCCACTTTTCTTATGACTAACCGCAGTGACTAAATTAACAAATCAGATAATACCACTTTTTACAATGTAAATCATTTTATTCCTTATTTCAAATATGTTTCTTTTAGGTTACATATATAAGTGAAACTAATTAATTCCAAATAGAGCTTAATCAATCATTACAAACATATCACTAAATGTAAAATATCAATTTGATGTAACTTCGGTAAAGAAACAAACATTTTAAGTTCTTAATATGGTTTTGTGGTGTGTTACTAAACGCAATACTTGGAGTTTAAAATGGCAGCAAAAAAGCATGCTAAGTTGAAAGATGCATTCTAATTCATATAAGTGTGTGTCTTATGTACACAAAAATAAAGTACTGGAATGTCACTAAATAATTAGCACATCATTAACACCTTTGCTAGCTGAATTCTTATCAAACATTACTGGCATTATCTCAACATAAGTTTTATTGTTAAGTCTCCTTTAAAGATTGATAGAAAGTTTCATGCAAAATAAGACATGAAAACCTGAGAAAACTTCCACATATGAACTTAGGAATCATTGTTTTATCTCTAGTTATGTTTAGTTACCATCTCGTTACAATACTTAGTAGTTGTTTCCTGTTTAAATTAACTTTCTCAGCCTTTATTTTAAAATGAAAGCTAAAAAATGAATAGTCATGATTGTCGCAATTTTATCTGTAGATGCTGAGTTTCAGAAAAGATTTTACCTGCATTTGAGAACGTATTTGAAAGTTTAAAGAGTTTTATGTTTTTTTTCTTGATTCAATGTGTTTGAAGAGTTAATGTTTAAGACTGAAGTATTAAAATCCATTCAAAAAATGCAGTGAGCATTTCTGTGCATGTAAATAAAGCTAAACAAACTATGTTCATGCTTTAACACAATTTAACTCTAAAATAATCTATTTAGCAGTGCAAGTACTTTGTGATGTTTTATAAGCTTTAAAAGATTCTACAAGTTGTTCTTTCCTTCTTCTTCCTTAAGGTGAAAGCTGACCTTTCAACTCACCCTTTGAACAGGAAGTGATATCTTAAAATGTTAAAATGGGGAAAGTGGTGTGCTTTACGTATTAACACTGACAAATTAACTTAAAAAACTCATATATATGAATTAGAACACACTGTATTAAATCATACATAAGGAATACACATAATTCATATAATATAATAAATTAAAAGTAAAAATGAGCATTAACACTAATAATAATAATTGGTTTGTAGTTTTGTTTGTTGTATATTAACAGATTGATTGCTCGTTATATGAAAACAAATTGACCACACTGCAGTTTATATTGAGAAACTTCTAGTAGGGCACAAATGATTATATTTTGTGGTATTTGATTTAGAAATCACAGATAGATTACATTTGATAGGTTTTATTTAAAAATTCAACTTCACCCCCCTGTCACCCCCAAAAGGGCCCATAACCATACCAGAAGAATGTAGTGCCCTTGAAATCACAGACACTCAGGTTAAAACAGCCCTCTCCAAAGCCAAAAACACAGCATCAATGGGACTGGACAGTGTCTCAGGCTGCATCCTACATGAGCTTAAAGATGAACTAACCCCTCACCTAAACACACTGTTCAAACTCAGCTTCTCCACAAGCTATGTGCCTATAGAGTGGTGCACAGCAACGGTTATTCTGCTCCACAAAGGTGGAGCCACAACAGATCCTGCAAACTATCACCCTATAAGCCTGACTAGCTTTGTCTACAAGGCTATAGAGTGCATCATCATGGATCATTAACAGTGACATTGGGAACCTCCAAACACTGGACCCTACCCAGTTCAGCTTTGTTAAGGGCAGATCATGCCTCCTAAATCTGCTGGAATTCTTTGAGACAGTTACCAAGGCTATAGATGAGGGAAAGGTGGTCCACACAGCCTACCTAGACCTTGCAAAGGCCTTAGACACCATTCCCCATTCTGGTATTATAGACAAGCTCACCAGCCTGAACATAAACCCCTACATCATGAGATGGGTTGCCAACTGGCTCACAGACAGAACGTACATGGTAAGGGTTGCAGTAGCTAGGTCTGACTCTAAACCGTTAACAAGTGGCATTCCCCAGGGCTCAGTCCTAGGACCCCTCCTGTTCAGCATATACTTCTCAGAGGTACAGACAAGCAAGGAGGTCTATGACTGACCAAGTTCACAGATGACTGTGAACTAGGGTCTATAACTGACTGTCTGGCTGGCACAGACATCCTCCTAAAAGGTCTCACTGAGACAGATACCTGGTGTCAAAACCATGGCCTCAAGCTAAATGCCAAAAAGTGCATAGTCATCCCCATTGGATAAAACAAAGTATCCACAAACTACCACATAGGTGGTAGCCCCCTAAATATGGAAGACGTAATAAGGGATCTGGGGACCCAAGTAGACAGTAATCTCTCCTTTGATAATTACATTGCCAAAGTGGTTAGAAAATCCTTCTATGTGGCCCACCTAATCACAAAAGGGTTTGCATCCAGATCAAAAGAGCTCATTGTGCTCCTCTACGCATCACTCATCAGACCCATCATACAGTACTACGCTCCATTTGGGATGTACCTTACAAGACACATTCAACAGCTGGAAAGACCACAGAAGTACCTCACCAAGAGGATCGCTGGCCTCAAACAGATGCCTTATGCAGCTCGACTGAAGAAACTCCAGCTGTACTCGGTTGCATACCACCTACTCAGAGGTGATCTATGCCTGACATACAAGGCCAAGTCCAACCCAGAATTGATGGACATGCTCTACCTAAAGAAAACCATATCCCCTCGAGCTACACGCTCTAGGGATCTAAACCTCACCACAACAATAAATAAGATGTGCTGGAGGGATCGATTCTTGTCCCAGAGACTTCTCATGCTCTGGAACAAGATTCTCATCTACATTAGGCAGAGCTCCTCGCTAACACTCTTCAAGAGAAACCTTGACGAGTGAATTGGAAATAGAAAGTTTACCCCAGGAATCACTTCAATGGCTCTGCTGGACAGGGGCACAAGGAACTAATCTTAGGGGCCGGCGAAAGCCAACGCAATTCCATCTAGGCTTATAAATGCCTTCAGGCAGATAGCCTTGTACTTACCTGTGAACCAATGAACTTATATTTGAGGTTAGTTCAGTTCCCTCTGATATAATAAATAAATAAGATAGTGGGGTTTTTTTGCAAGAAATGAAAGCATATAACAAAAGAAGGAACTAGAATAATGATTTCCTGATATATAAGGGATGGCATAGCTTTACTTTCAAACAGCATAGTACATATGGATTATAACTGAAGTACTGAGTTCATGCAAATAGGAAATAGTATAGGAACGACAGTATAAGCAGGAAAACAGAGAGATAGGGACAAATAGAAATATACAGGTAGAGTGTTGTACAAATAATTTTGTACACAGTAAATAAAATAAATAATAATATGCAACTTCTTGACATCTATAATAACAAATGAGAAATTAACATCGGATAAACTTTTTATTGTAGCATGAGGGCCAAGAAGAGGTTATAAGAGAAGACAGGAACAGTGATAACTAATCTGGCTTATTTAAAGTGAAATGGTACTTAAGCAGCCTTTTCTGTCTTTCTTAATAACATATAGAAAGGCTTTCCTAAAATTATTCATTTTAAGATGGGAAATATACATGCACAAAGCAGAAGCATGAGCTAAATGCAGTTAGTCTAATGGGGTGGCTGAGATATTTTTTTTATTTTATCAACAAACTAGGAATATGTTATTCCATGGTAGAATGTTTTATGGTTTTATTGTTAGATCATCATCTTCTTTCAGCTGCTCCCATTAGGGGTCACCACAGTGGATCATCTGTTTACATTTCTTCCTGTCCTCTGCATCTTGCTCTGTCACACCAACCACCTGCATGTCCTCTCTCACCACATCCATAAATCTTATCTTTGGCCTTCCTCTTTTCCTGTTACCTGTTAGCTTCATCATTAGCATCTTTTTCCCAATATACTCAGCATCCCTCCTCAGCACATGTCCAAACCAATGTAATCTTGCCTCTTGCTTTGTCTCCAAACTGTCCAACCTGAGCTGACCCTCTAATATACTTATTCCTAATCATGTCCACCCTCATCACACCCAGTGCAAATCTTAACATCTTTAACTCTGCCACATCCAGCTCTAACTCCTGCCTTTTTGTCAATGCCACTGTCTCCAATCCATATAACATAGCTGGTCTCACTACCCTCTTGTAGACCTTCCCTTTCACTCTTACTGGTACTCGTCTGTCACAACTCACTCCTGACACTCTTCTCCACCCACTCCATCCTGCCTATACTCTCTTTTTCACCTCTCTTCCACACTCACCATTACTCGGAACTATTGATCCCAAGTATTTAAACTCATCCACCTTCACCACCTCTACTCCTTGCATCCTCACCATTCCTCTATCCTCCCTCTCATTCACACACATATATTCTGTCTTCGTCCTGCTGACCTTCATTCCTCTTCTCTCTAGAGCATATCTCCATCTCTCCAAGGTCTCCTCCACCTGTTCCCTACTCTCATTACAGATCACAATGTTATCTGCAAACATCATAGTCCACGGGGACTCCTGTCTGATCTCGTCTGTCAACCATTGCAAATAAGAAAGGGCTCAGAGCTGATCCTTGATGCAATCCCACCTCCACCTTAAATGCATCCGTCACTCCCACCGCAGACTTCACCGCTGTCACACTACACTCATACATATCTTGTACCACTCTTACATACTTCTCTGACATATTGTTAGATAATATTCTAATTGTTTTAAATGTTTTTCCCATAGCTGAACATTCTTTATCATTATCTCTGAAGTACATAGTTCTTTACCTAAAAGTAATTTTTAGTAATATGTTAGTAATATTCAAAGACATGCATTTGGAGTGTTTCTTCCTGGGCCTGTGCTGAAAACTGGCTACATTCCAAGTCGGACTTTCCCAGTTACCAAATGTTAAATAAAATAAATGTTCTCTTACAAATGTATGATTTTAAATGTTTCTCTATTAATATTACTGGATTACATAATCCAACAAAGAATGGGAGCCTGCATAAATACTTGAATTTGCATAAAGCTCAAATAGTATTTTTTTCCAAGAAACACATCTACTCAATAAGGATGTTAATAAATTATCATTAAATAATTATTTAATTCTGGCAGGCTGTGGTTGTAGATCTAAAAGAAAAGGCAGTCTCATTCTGTGGAAGAATTTCCCAGTTATGCCTAATGTAATAGATGCTTATGTTAATAAAAATGGTATGTTAAACAGTTATAATTGAATGTAATAGGAAAATATATATATTGGTAAACTCTTATTGGATTCCAGGGCTAGGAGCTAAAGATGCAAAACATTATCTAGACATCAATTATATGAAAGGTGAGGTCATAATGACTGGTGATTTTAAGTGTATCTTGTCTGATAAAGATACCACTGCTAATAAGAAATCTAGAATTAAATCTTCAGCTAAATGCTTGTCAAATTTTGTAAACCTTATGAAGTTAAAGAATATACATGAACTAAGAAAAGTAAATTCACTTCACTATACCCATTATTCTTATAGATATGGAACTCAGACACATATCGACAAAGTTTTTGTTACAGGCAATTTGATTTCAAATATAAGAGAAGTTTCTATAGTGCCCTGTCCATTATCAGATCACTAAACTATCACCAGAAAATGCAGTCTTTATACTAGTAAATGTTTTCAGGGAAAAAAAAAACTACGTTAGAGGTTCCACTATCATGGAAATATTCCCTCATAAGCAAGACAACGATCCTACAAAATGTTCTTCTTATAGACCAATTTTACGCCTAAATGTTAACTACGAGATGTTCATTTCCATTTTAGCAAACAAAATTACTCTAATACTAAAATTGATTAACAGACCTGCTGGAGTGGTGCTGCGGTAGCGTTGTCACCTTACAACAAGACATTGACACGTTCGATTCTCAGCTAGAGCATCTTCTGTGTGGAGGCATGCGTGAATGGGCGTGCCTTCGTTGAAGGTTGTGCATCAGGGCTGGTAACTCGGCACGTAAAAATCCACTACCAAACATTAGCGGACCGGAGTTCCGCTGTGGCGACCCCTAACCGGGATAAGCCGAAAGACACAACAACAACAACTAAAATTGATTAACAATGATCAAACAGTTTTATTTTGAATAGTTGGGTACAAGATAATATAATAAGGGTATGCACACTAATAGACATGCAAATATGAATAAAAAAGAACTTTCTAACATTAGTCTTGATTTAGACCGAGCTTTTCAATCAGTCACTTGGCATTTTTTATTTAAAGCACTTAAAGAGAATAACTTCTCAGCTGAGTTAATAGCATTAATTTCAGATATTTACATCAATTCTTATGCTTACCTCAGGATAGGTTCCTTTCTTTCTAATTCTTAAACTACACAATTGTACTAAACAAGGTTGCTTACAATCTTCACTACTTTTTGCACTTGTAATCGAACCTTTTTCTAACTTTATTAGGTCAAACTAAAATATTTATGGTAAAAAATAGAAGATGATTTAGAACTAAAGATTCAGCTCTTTGCAGATGACATTCTACTTACAATAGGAGATACAGAAAAAATCACTGGAACATATAATTAGTTCTATGAAGCAGTGTGAAACTATTTCAATGTTTAAATTTAATCATAAGAAAACAAGTACATTATTAATCAATAAAAAATTATAAATTCATATTACAATATTCTGATTTCGATTAGAATAACTCTCAAATGGAATATCTTGGTATCATCATTCCATCTAATAGTAAAGAAATGATACATGTGAATTTTCAACAGGTTATTGATAAAATGATAAGTCTAGTTACAAGCTGGAATACATTTTTCTTTACTATGAAAGAATGTTTAATGTTAATTAAGATGGTAATCCAACCTAAAATATTATTTGCTACGCAATCATTAACATTGTCTCAAAAAAATGAAGAAGATTAGTAACATCCTTCTTAAGTTTTTTGGCATCCAAATAATCAAATAGTTTCTTTTAATTGGCACACAAAAGGTTGCGATAAAGGTGGAATAGGATTCCCTGACATTCAATTGTATGCTACTTCAACTATTGTAAAAATTATTGCATTGTGAGCAAATTCAGCATATGAATCAAACTGAAAACTAATACATCAGGTATTATTATCTAAAAATAACAAATATATTACTAATTGTCATGAGCAAATAGTTCCTAACAGTTTTGTCTTGCTATTAAAAGATTATTGTTTAAACGGAAACATTTCCTTGTCTATCTAATGACACTAAACTAACCCTTAGAGAGATAGGGCTTGGTCACAATGCCAAAGATCCAAAGCCAAAGGTAACCTAATCTGATACCAACAGCTGAGAAACCTAGCCAAAAATCAAATTAAATATGACAAAAAAAGCTTACTTCCAAACATGCTGACAAAAGCATTCAAATAACCCACAAAAAGTTTGGCAAAGTATCAACTATCTCCTCAACCCTGGCAAAACCTCTACTCCTACTCCATCCACCAAAAATACCTCTGACTGCATAGCTTCACAAATTAATACTTACTTTATCAACTCCATAACTTCCCCACAAAACCCAACACCGAACTACCCCTTTCAGTCTCTACTTCTACACAAACAAACTTAACTCCATTCACGTTCAAACCCATTCAAACAATTACATAAAAAGGCTCATAAACAAAGTAAAACCCTGTACCCTTACTGCAGATCAGCTCCCCAGTGAATTTCTAAAACTAGCCACCCCATCCATCTCTTATCCTATATCTATCTTAATAAATTGCTCTATCTCTGAACAATATGTACCTCTTCTCTGGAAAATATCTCATGTATTTCCTACAAAAAGGTGGCCCCTCTACAGACTTCTCAAACTACCACCCAATTTCTATTCTTTCCCCCTTTCCAAAATCTTAGAAAAATGTATTCATCAGCAATTACTTGAGCATCTCCTTAGCAAAAACTTATCCAATTCACAGCATGGTTTTAGACTGAAGCATAGTTCTACACTCATTAGCTTCACTAACACTGTAAACCACCTCAAAAATAATGGTCAACTTGTCACACCTGTCTTCTTCGATATGTCCAAAGCTTTTGATACAGTAGCCCAAACTGGCAACTTACAACCTCAGTGTAACATCCCTTACTTGATTTCACAGTTATCTTTCCAACAGGCAGCAGTCCACTAGATAGAATAACAAACTGTCCCCCACACCCATCTCTGTGGGAGTACCCTGAAGCTCTATCCTTGGACCCCTGCTCTTTATCATATTTACTAATGAACTTAATTCCTCCATCCAACTAGCCACTATTGTTCAATATGCTGATGATGCATCTCTTATCTGCTCAGCCCTCTCAGTCCAAGAACTACAAGCAAAACCACAAGAATCTCTCCAAAACATAGAAAAATATCTAGCCAACCACCATCTCATTCTCAAGTCCAGTAAAACTAAGCTTATGGTCTTCTGCAACAATAGAACTAAAAATAAACAAACCTCTCTCATCATTTACCCCTCCAATTGTACAAGAATCAAACTAGTCAGTCAAATTAAACTCCTTGGGGTAACAATAGACACATGCCTAAAATTCAACAAATATACAGCAATCACAATTAAAAAGTATACCTTAAACTTGGCTCACTCTATAGAGCCAAACTTTTATTAGCTAACTATGCCAGACCTTCTACAGCCAGATCCCACCTGTTTTCCACCCTCTTTTATTACTCACAAATCTTCACCAACCCACATAAGGCTGACTTAAACATCCTTGAGAGCTGCTATAACAAAATAGCCAAGTTTGCCATTAACCAACCACACAGATCCCACCACTGTACTGCACTCTGCCAACTCAACTGGTTTGAACTTCCCAAACTTATAACTCTCAACCAGCTCACCATTGCACATAATATCACCCACAAACCTGACCACTGCCCTGCTCACCATTACATATATTATCCACAAATCTGATCAATGCCCTGCTCACCATTACACATATCATCCACAAACCTGATCATTGCCCTGCTCACCATTACACATAATATAATCCACAAACCTGATCACTGCCCTGCTCACCACAGCACATAATATAATGCACAAACCTGATCACTGCCCTGCTCTCTCTAACTTAGTTGAACCTAACACCAAGCCCAGGTCCCTAAGGTCATCAGACAAACTACTCCTAAAAGTAAAAAAGTCCAAAAACTACTATGGTGACAGTCTCTATTCAAATAAAATATCCAAATACTGGAACCTGCTCACCCACTTAATAAGCCTGACAGCCACAAATTACTCCTAAAAGAACACCTTACTAATCACTGGTTATGCTGCTGCACTCACCCAGGCTAACCCCTCTAACCTGACAGACCCCATACTAACATCACATAGGTTCCATTCTTATACTTCACCACTGTTGCTCTAACTCTCATGTGATATCCCACATTATTTTAAATTCCCACCTATACTTCCTAAGAAAAAGTATTATTATCTTGTAGTTATATTTTCTATGCTCATTGAAGATGTATTTTACACTATCATGTATGTTACTAGCTTATCTTTTCATCACTGTGTTATAGTCTAATACTTATCTTGGAGCTTTTCTCCTCGGGTCTCCAATGAAAATGGGTCCCTGGCCCATTTGGACATTACTTGGTAAACAAATGTACATAAATAAATAAATAGCTTAATAAAAATGTATTCTAATCAAATTCCCTATATAAATGATAGTCTTTCTTCCTTCGAGAAATTCATATATTCTGATTATTGTATTAAAGACCTATCTTTTCAATTTTTCCTAGAAACTCACAATTTCCCTAGAATGATAGATTTAAAAGAACAAAATAATTTATTGGCATCAATTTTCAAGTGGAACTGAAATACATTCTGTTGAAAACTTAATGGGGGGAATTCAATAAAGGCTACACAGATGGATTTTCTGAGTAGGCATAGTGGCATGGATCTAACATGGAAACTGGCAGCTGTGCGATCCAGTAAACAGAGCAGAAGGGTGTGCATGAGCATGCAGACACTGATGTGTGGCATGCAAATCACCTCATAAGCAGGTGAAATCCATGCAAATGAGGGTATTTTGCAATCCAGGAAGCAGCTATGTATCTGTGCAGAACCCGTGTTGATGTTAGAAGGGAACATGGAAAATAATCGTGTACAGAAATGTAAAAATTAAACAGGGGCTGTAAAAGCCCAAGTAGAAGGTCAGAAATGTCATGGTAGGCACAGATATGCAAAGAGGACTGAAGATTAGTTGTGAGTGGTGATGGATTAGAATGATAAGTCTCCAAGGATAAGAAAAGAGAGATGTAGTATAGAGAGAGTTTGTGGAACTATAGTTGGAGAAAACAAGTAGTAGGTGCCTTTTTGTGAATTGATTTAGGGGGAGTATGGTGAGGGTGAAATAAAATGTTAGGTTGGGGAGGATCAGTAGATAAATAGGGAAGCAAGAGTAGTTTTTACTAAGGTTGTAGAAGTAGATGGAAATTGGAGAGTTAGATTAGGAGGGATGTCTCCATTGTTAGGTTGTAGATAAGATTGGTTGGAATGGCATGACTTTAGTGAGTTGAGAAGGAGAGTGTTTGCTTGACAAGGAGATTGGATGTGGCTTGAGAGAGGAAGGTAGGATAGTAGAGGACTGGAGATAAGTGAGTGTAGAGATAGAATGAGGTAAGGGATAAAGAGAAGTAGGAATATAAAGGAGAAGTGAGGAAGCGGGGAGATAGTAATTAGAAGTGGATTGGAGAAGTGGGTGTGGGCTAGAAAGAGAGGGAGGTAGGGGTAGATGGGATGGATATCAATGTAGGAGAGATAGTTGAAGTGGAGAGAGAAGAGAGGCAAAAAGGGAAGATTGGATGTGGGGTGAGGCAGGAGAAGCAAGGAGTAGGAGAGGAATAAAGGTGCTTTGATTGGAGGGTAAGGGAGGGCTTTAATAGATCGGGGAATGAAGGATGGGGATAAGTAGGTGTGTTTTATGATATAGATTAGAAGGAATGTAGAGAGGAGTGAGAGTGTGGAAAAGTATGAGACATAAAAGGTAGATATGATGGGGGTGAGTGGGATTTGGAAGTGGGAGTGAAATCAATGTTTGATGAAAAGGGGGGTGCAAAGTGTTGAAGATGAGAATGGTCAGAGAGGACAGTTAAGCAATGGAGGGGCAAGGAGGAGGTGTAGTGGCTTGGTAGAAGTAGGAAGGTTAAGAGAAGCTGCTGGCTGAATACTGGGGGTAAGAGTACTGGTGTAGGATAGGATAGTGGGAAAAACAGTTAAAACTAAGTGGGCTAGGTACCAAAAGTGAATCAGTGAGGATTATAAAGATTAAAACTAAGAGAGAAGTGTAAGAAGCAGAGAAGAAAATGGAGAAAGTGTTGAGAATGCTATGGGAATAGGAGAGCAAAGTAGTACAGATAGAGATTAGGATTGGGGCAGAGAGGTAGGTGAGAGGAGATAGTCTTGGGAGGATGGAGGTATAGGCTAATGGCTAGAATGAAGAATGTGTGTTTGAGTGTGGCTATCAATCCGAGGGAAAACATTTGATAAGATTAAGTATTGGAGAGCAGTTGGACAAGTATATCCTCCAAAACAAAAACTGGGTGTCAAACAATAAAAGTAGGAGGCTAAAGATAAACCTGCCAGTAATCTTGGTAGCAGGCAGTACTAGGGAGCTGAGATTCAGAAAGGTCTCAAGGTATCCTCTTAAATTACTCATAGTTTCCATTAATTTCTTTGAATGCTATATTATAAAAAAGAAAGTGTGCAATATAGAATGTTGCTTGAGTGTATGATGGAGGAGAGTCACCCAAGCAAATGGCATGTAAGCCTAAGCTAGATAACAAATAAATACAGTAGCTACAGTTAAATACCTTGAGAGTATCGTGTTAAAATATGATAAGTAGACCAGCAAGAGAAAAATAGCACATTAAATTTCAAGTCATAATACATATCTTTGCGCTAATGGTTATTGCCCAGACAGTAACCAATGCACCAAATAAGGGGAAGGTGTTACCAACAGAAAAAATAATGATCCAAAGCTCAAACCTAGCCTATGGCCAAGGGTAATTAATATGAATGTTTAACAAATGTAATTTTACAGAATAAAAATAAATAGCTTCCCAGCACAGAAGTTTGAGGACATCAGTTGTAAAAAGATAACAAATGGCGGGCCAGTACATGGGTTCATGAAGCACCGATTAAATGCAGTTTAACAGTCGCAGAATAGCCAAGGACCACCAACAAATAGTAAAAAAATAGAAGTAACCGTATAACCTAAAATTAACTATTACTAGTCCTATATCAATACCGTGGGTTTTACCAGTTACCACAGGAAGTCAATGTTATGTGAATGTAAAATTTGTTTTCAGATGTCGCGTTGACATACATAAGGTGCGGCGACATTTCAGGGAAAGGACAGAAATTTGATTATGGCAATGCTCACTGTAAGGATCAGAGGGTTTTTAGGTTTTACAGTAAGACTATGCCTTCCGAGTAATGTATAAAATATTTAATTAGCATCGCAATCCACAATAAGAAGACAACAGTCACACTAAGATAACAGTGAGCCGGACCTTAGGTTTATGGTAGCCAAGTCCCGAAAAGAAAGAAGCAGAAAGTAAACAGTAGGGAAAGGATAAAATGGGAAGGATGGTAGAGCCTTGTGCTTGTGAGGTTTCTGAAGGGGGGGAAAAGAAAGGAGAGTAAGAGCGGTAGGATTTCAATCAAGAGTGAGGCAAGGTACAAGCAGTGTAAAGCAGTCCAAGGGTTATTAAGGGAGAAGTTAGTAAAGTTAGCGAGAAATGAACAGAGGATGAGAGGAAAAGTTTAAAAGGACAAAGGAGAGAAAGGAGAAAGATCTGGAGGGAGGGACGGGAAAAAGCGTATGAGACAGGAAATAGTAGGAGAGAAGAGGGAAAGAAGGAAGAGGTGGAGAAGAGGAGTTTGGGAGATGGTGAGGGGGGAGTAAAGGTAGGAGTAAGGAAAGAAATATAGAAATAGGAGAGAAGTAGTGAGAGGAGAAGACAGAAATAATGTAGTAGAGAGAGAGAAGGACACCAAGGGGAGGGGAGGAAGAGCAGTATGGAATAGAAGATATCACAAAAGGAGAGCTGAGAGCTGAAAGGAGGTAGGAAGAAGTGTGTAGAGATGTGTAAGGATCACAGAGAGAGACAGGAGGTAAGTAAAAAGGACAAAATGAGAGAAGGAAAGAGCAGGAGTGCCATCTGGAGGGGGGTATACAGGGTGGGCAGAGATGCAGTCAAAGGGGGGAAGCTTTGGAGGGAGAAAGAGGAGAGAGCAGAGAGGAGCTGGAGAGGGAGCTGAGAGGAGGGGTGTACAGGAGGGTAGAGTAGATAACAGACAGATCTGGGGTGTTGGGAGATGAATTAAAGGTATACTTGGGAGGAGATAGAGCAGCTAGAGTGGGTTAACCGCAGGGGTAAGCTTGCAGGAGAGGGGGAGATGCAGTGAAGAAGGCTAGATATTGTCAATTGCAGAGGTAAAGGGAGCTCGGGAGAGTTTGAGGGGAGGTATTATCAAGTATATCCACACAATTCCTAGAAAAGATGGGCACTTTAGCCACTTGGGCAGCTAGGCTAGATTGGGAATGGCAGCTGAAGGAGGGATCCCGGAGGGCTAAGGAGAACAGCTGAGGGTCAATGCAGAAACATTTGCTATCCAGGTATATAGCAGGTAGTAAAAATTAGACAGCAATTCCACGCTTAAAAAGGAAACAAAATGGGGAACAATGGGGAGAAGGGCCACTGGAATGAGGCCACTGAAATGGGTATCTGCTTTGGCAGTTAAGGAGCAGAGATTCCAAGGTAGGGAAGGGCATCTCGAAAGGCTACTACGCAGGGTAACTCAGGGCAGAATGTTTCCACAATTCCACTTGAAAAAAAAAAGAAAAAACATGGGGAATGAGGCCACTGAGAAGCTTGCTATAGATGTTGGTATTTAACTTGCAGTTAAGGGCAAGAACTATGCCCTCTGAGTCCAAAAACTAATGCAAAATAATATAAAATAATATTGTTTTTTTTTAATACCCATATTAAGTTTGCAGGGCACTCAACAATGCGCAAACATGCTGTTATGCAAAAAAAAATTAAAATGTTTAAAAACTGAAAATAAGACATATGTGAGAATAATGCATGCAGTATGTACAATGGTAGATGTCAGTGGTTGCTAAGGAGGTAGGCCCTGGAATAGTGAAGTATCCAGGTTATATGCAAGGTGCAAATCAGCTGGGGTTACTGAATAGCAAAAATGGGCCACTGTGTCCACAGATAAAACCCATGTAGCCCCATAACCATGTTGATGTCAGTAGAACAGGTAGCTGACAAAAGAGGGGGTGTATCACTATAAGTGTAAATGGATTGGAGCCCAGTGGCACTTGTTTGCATGCTGCACAGCTCAGCTAAGCAGGGTGGTGTGTCTAGTGTTGCTGAGCTTTGTTTAGCTGTGGGGCACATGTTTTAGCTGGTATAAGCTATGCTGAGCATGTCTGTGCATGGGGGTGTGTCCAGACTTCTGAACAGTGTTTACACCAGCACCACAGGTTTCCATGCCTTGTCTCAGTGCTTAGCAGGGAAGGCATTTAAAAAAAAGAAAATAGCCTGGAAGAGCAAGTCATGTCTAAATGACTGATAAGCCCATGTTCCACTAACACTGGGCCATTCAATCCCCTCAATGATATACCTGGCAGGTGGAATACATCATAGTCAGACAATCACACAGGCTGCATCTGCAGCACACCACTACAAAAGCATGCATACACCCTACAATCTGATTTCTCACCATACTCTACACCATTGGAGTACAGACTTGGTAATTTTAACTGACAAAATGCTAGGGGCTGCTGCTGCTCTGCTACATCTGTATGTGCTAGAGGCTGAGGTCACTGCTGATCCTAGTGCTGACAATATGCCTAGACTGAGAAGGAGAAGAGTGTTCAGGCCCACTGTAACCTTCCAGGAGCTACAAGAGCTGGAGACTGTAGACCACTACAGGGTGGACAGGGACATACTGCACTACAAGAACTCGCAGAGCTTTGCCGCCCTCAACTCAGACCCAGAGCCAACAGAGGGGAACTAATCCCAGTGGAAACAAAGGTATGGGTCGCCCTTAGAATACTAGCTACAGGTGCTTTTTAAAGACCAACTGGGGAGATGATGAGGGTCTCACAGGCATCTGCATCCAGGGTACTCCACCAGTTCCTGGCTGCCATGCAAACACATGCCAGTGAGCACATTTATTTACCCCACACCCCTGAGGAGAAGGCCAGCAGTATGCATCTTTTCCACATTGTAGCACACTAACTTGAGATACTGGGTGCCATAGACTGCACTCATGTGCACATCAAAGCACCACCTGATGAGGAGAGCAGAGTCTATGCCAACCGCAAGAGGTACACTCCATCAACTGCCAGGTCATGTGCAATGCACAGGGCATTATCATGAGTATGTTTGTTGGCAGCCCTGGCAGTTATCATGACTCCCATATCTGGCACACATCACAGCTGTACCAGATGTTTGACAGGGGGGACATCCCATATGGCCATCTACTGGGGAGTGATGGCTACACACTGGAACTTTGGATGATGAAACCCATCAGGAATACGTACACAACCTACTGAAGAATGCCATAATGAGGCACATGCAGAAACTAGGAATATCATTGAGCATGTGTTTGGGCTGCTCAAGTCATGGTTCCACTGCCTTGATATATCTGGTGGAGCCCTGCTGTACTCTCCAGGCACATGTGAACAGATGTTCACAGTATGTGCCATGTTACACAATAGGATCCTGTGGAAACAGCTGTGGCAGGATCCTCATAGGGAAGGGCCACACAGACCCCAACCAGTGCCAAGGTCACCACAGCCACATTAGGACTTGGAAGAGGAACCCCTTGAGCCTGTCCCTGTAGGTAGACATAGGCATGCTCAGTATGCCCTGACTTTGGCAAAGAGGCAATGCATAATAGATGCACTGACAACCTAGGGTCCTGGGGACTGACACCTCAATCTGACTCACATACATAATAAAAAGGATGACAGCCACACCACAAAAACTGTACCTTAACATCTATTGACTGTGTACTGTGTGCATCAGACAGAGTCAGCCCTGAAGCACTGTTACCTCAACTGCTGAAGTCACCAGGTAAGTCATTCTGCTTTACAACAAATGTATGGGTTATTAGACTATGGTAGCATATATATGGACCTGCTGCATGTATGCAAGGGATTAGCATGGGCTACTGGGCTATCTGCAGAGAACTAACAGCTATGTGGGACAACAGGTAGTCTCTGTCCAATACTGGCTGCCCCATAATATGCAGTAGGCCACAAGCAGCAAACCCACTGTACCATGCAAAGGAAATGCCAAACAGTGGGGCCATAGGACAGATGCATGACTGTCAATGTTAGAGTCCCCTACCCCCAACATAGCCACGTTCCCATACAACTGCAGTAACAGTAAGTTAGCAAGGTCATAGCAGCAGACCACACAGACCCCAGGGCTGTCCCAAACAACCTGGTGACATGGCCTATTTCCTGAATATGCAGGGGGTCAAAGTTATGTCTGTCTGCTGTTGACAGTGTCAGGAATTAAACTTCACTTTCTGGTGGCTGATGTGGCTTAGTGGGCTAAGTACATTATCATGGGAGATGGTGCTCATGTTTTGAAGCTGGCTGCACCTACAGTTTTACACGTGAGGTACTCCTATGGTAGGAGTCCCATAGACTTATAAAATATGTCACTATTTGTTTAATGCAAGAAAGCTGGACAATGCCAGAGAGAATGGAGGGACAGGGGGCAGCAGTTATGGACATTAGACATGCACTGAGTAACCTAGAGAGTGGCTAGTATAACAGCAGGTTGTAACAAGTCAGAGTAGCAGCAAGATGTACAGGCCATCATGTAACTTTGTCAGTACCTACAACAAGTCAGTGGGCACCATGTAGTTGTATATTACCAAAACAACACAACTGTCTGAGGACCAGAGCAGATATATAGGGCAGAATGCTGGACATCATGCAAAACATGTACAGTCAGAGGTGAGAAGTCTAACCCTGTGTGAAGTGTTACAACATGCACCCCAGTCATAGCAAAACTACAACTACTTAGAGCAGGAAATATGAACAAAGCCATGAACAGGAGTGGAACAAAGGCCCACATATAAGGAGAAGGATCAACTAGTGGCCACACAAATGTAGATAGTGCAGAGAATAACAGGTCATCCAGTAGCATGGGCTCCCTGCTGTGGATGGAGTCAGTAAATCAACTGTCTGTCATCAGTTCCTAACATCAATCTATAATGATTTGCCACTGATGTACCAGAAAGTCACAATGCTATGTAAAACGTACCAGACATATGATGCAAAACCCTGTACAGTCAATTACAGTCTATACACACCCTAGCTATGACTCAGATTTTATGTGCAGCACATAGCCGGGGAATCCCTTGGACATAATATCAGGGAGGTGCTGGACTGCTGAATTTGATGCAGCAGCCAATTGGCTGTAGCACACAAAATCCTGGAATGCAGTAAAGGTAGGTCTGGCCAGGAGTTTCCTTGTCAGTACTGACAGTCACACTGGACTTGGTCCTACAATTAGCTACTTTCGGCCCATGTCTGATGGCTCATATATCTAAAGAACTGAGATATGAATATACCACTGTTCATACAGACAGGTATGTATATTTATCTGTTTCCACATCCCCCTCATACATGATAACCCTTATCTATCAGTATGTGGCACATATATATATATATATATATATATATATATATATATGTGTGTGTGTGTGTGTGTGTGTGTGTGTGTGTGTGTGTGTGTGTGTGTGTGTGTGTATGTATATGTATATGTATATGTATATATATATATATATATATATATATATATATATATATATATATATATATATATATATATATATATATATATATATATATATATATATATATATATATATAAAGCCATGTAAAGGTGTACAGTGATGTAGTGCTGCAGCCATTTGTACCTCAAATGTAACCGGTAGCATGTGCAAGTAGTGTTGTGAGCTGCAGTGTGTACTAGTAGGTAGGCAGGGGTTCTAATCTCACATCACCCACCTTGTGTGTGTATATGTATATATTTCTCATGCAGCAGTGCAGACATCCCTCTCAAGCTTATGTCTGTGCAATTGTCAATTATTTTATGGCCCTCTGACAAATGTCCTCCACAACAGTGGCCTCCCTGTCAACAGCTGCTGATGTCATCCACCTTAACAACAGTGGCAGACACTGTCAGAACACATGAGCTCTGTGGCGCATGTGAGAAGTAAGTAGTGCAATAGTATAAACTACTAGATAGGCAGGGGTTCTAATCTCAAAAAGAGCAACTGTGTGTGTATGTAAATATACCCACTTGAAACAGTGTGTCTGTCATGCCTATCTATGTGCAATGGTTACAAATTTTTAGGCCCTGGTGATATCATCCACCTTAAAAGCACTAGCAGACACTCTTTGACCACATAAGCTTTGTGATGCATGCAATAAGTACATAATCCTATAGTATACATTACTAGATAAGTAGGGGGTCTAATCTCATAAAGGGCAAGTTTGTGTTTGTATGTAAATATACTCCTGTGCAGCAGTGTGTGAGTAGCTGCTGCTCCTAAATAGCCCACATCTAAATATGCATGAATGCTATCTGCCACCACCTACATTTGTAGGTATGGCACACCCAGGTGACATGTAGCAAAGTTAGGATGCATTGTCACAGGGCAAGCATGCAGGAGTATGCTGTCTGTCCCCATTGCCCCTGACACACTGTTCTACACATACACAACTAGGTAACCATGCACATATACAGCCATTCCTTGTTGATGTCATATTTCCACTTTGCAACCATACCATCCTGAGCTGCTGTACTGCCAGCAAGTCTCCACAGCGTAGCCACTCAGACCTCTGTGACAGAAACATACAAAGTTCTTAGAGACACCTCTAAGTCTGCAACACCACCAATCTAACATCATACAACAGCGGCACACACACTTTGACGTGTACTTATGATGCAACCCAGTATACACCTGTCATGGCATAACACAACTGCACTACAATGTGTCATGTACTGTACTATAGACACCCTGTGCATAAGACACATATTTGCATGTCCCTGCATTGATGGCATGGATGGCAGGGATGTGGCACAGGTATCATTACATGCACAGGGTGTTGTGTGGGGTTCCAGAGGCTTAGGCTGTGCCAAACAGTTAACATCATGTGTGGGAGTCAGAAAGGGGTACTCATCAGCTTGGCCATGGAGAGGTGCCATGTGTGTCTGTTGGTAACCTGCAGGTGACAGTGATCTATGAGTGTGTGCGTATACACAGTCAAGCCATGTGCTAGTCCTACACATGGGCATGTTGGACAGCTGTGGACCATACATGGCAAAATGGACAGTTTACCATCTCTTGCCACAAACATGGGAACTGCCTCTGCCTGGAGTGGCACTGGAACCACCATGCCTAGGGTCAGATGTGGTACTAGTCACTGATGGTGACTGGTGTCTGCAGGGCCATGTCCCTTATGGGACCACGAAGGACCATGTGCCCATGACCTGCCATGTTGTGGTGTAGACAGCACCCTCCCTTCTGTAGTGCTGGAGGTGCTGCCACTATGGAAGCACGCGTGTGCAGGGCCACATAGACTCTCAGCAGATGTTGTTGCTGACCTATGGCCATGTGTCTGATGCCCTACTCCCACCACATGTTCTAGCTCAGACAATGTGTGGTCAAGGACTGACAATGTCTCACCCCACTATCTGTCCAGTACATCAGTGAAAAGATGCATGGCATCACCCATGTGGTGAAGGGAGTCATGAATGTCAGACAGTGATGCATCCATGATCCTGAGCATCCATCTTGTGTTATGTTCAGAATGTGCCCATGCCTTCATGACAGACCAAACATGAGTTGGGTGATTCGTGATGTGACACCTGGGACAGGTGGTGGATGAACAGCAGTCCTCCTTTGAGCACCTCTATCGATCTACCTGTGTAGGACTTCACCAGATCTCTGGCTATGGCCAGTGTGTACACTCACTGATGCCATTGTCACCACAATCTCCTGTTCAGTACGGCTACACTCTGACTATCCAATATCTGTGGTCACAGGGGACTGGGTATGTAGGGGCATACTGACTGTGTGTGTGGGGACAAATGGGAGGAAGTGGGATGTCAACCCATGGGACAGATTCAGCCCCCTGCAACCCCACCTGTGCCTCACTATGGTCACCATCATCATCAGAGTCTGATAAGATACTGACATCAGGTTGTGAGGGGGGACAGACTGCAACCTCCATGGTCACTAGTGAGGAGGAAGACAAAAATAAGTACATTACTACCTGCTCTATTATGTATGGTGATACACACACACACACACACACACACACACACACACACACACACACACACACACACACACACACACACACACACACACACATATATGTGAGGTGTCACAACTGCAGTACACACACCACATCGTATTTCTGATCCCATGCACAACACACATGCAGACTACAACATACATACACAAGACAGGCCAAGTAAACCACATGCACTAGAGCTATGTCCAGTTAATGTTGCCACTACTATACACCTGTGAGATTAGTTGGGTCTATATTAGAACACCGAACTTTCAAAATTTCGAGTGTTCTAATATTGAACCCTAGTAATCGAAAATTTAAAACATTGAACATACAGAACAGCACATTTTTTCCTAGGGAAAACAATTGCTGTTCCAAAACACATACACACAACACAAGCACACCAAACAAGCAGCAATCCACACACATACACCTAAACTCTTACACCTAACCCTACACTAAACTATACAAAAAACACTAACTATCTACTTACCTTAAACCAAACCCAAACCCTAACCCTAAGGTCCGTCACTATCCAACAGTCACCTCACCCGTGCCCTAACCCTAACTCCCCTACCCTACCCTAACCCTCACGTCCACACAATCGCACACTTACCTGAACCCAACCCGTAACTTTCCACCACAGTGCTGAAAATACCAAAGCAACAGAAACGGACAACCGAATTCTTTCCCTAGGAAAAAAATTGGTTTTCGATTTCTTCGATATTTTCAGCGATTGCTGAAAACAGGTCGATATTAGAACACTCAAAATTTTGAACACTCGGTGTTCTAATATAGATCCAGATTAGTAATATGTCAGTGTATGTGATAGACCTACACCTAAAACGCGATGCACATCTTCAGCATTCTATTGTCCCCTGCATAGCAGACTGCATGGACCTTCACAAAAATAAGTGCAAATATGTTACAGATCCTACACATACACTACTATGATTACCAGTACAATGCACTGCAGATAACCCCTCCGAGACTAAACATACTAGTGGTGTACTCTGGCTAAGCATATCAGTTGTGTATACAGCAAAATGGCAGCCCTTAACATTGTTGGGATATATGAGCCATACAAAATCATTATCACACTCACTGAGTATAGGATGTTGGACTCCAGCCACACCTGCCAGATGTATGGGAAGGTGAGGTAGAGGAATTGTCAGCAATAACAAATGTAGCATTGTTACAGGATAATATGTCCGTATAGCTACATGTACAGTAGGCACTGTGATACAGTCTACATTGCTGACATTCTGAGTAAGTGTGCACAGGCATGCGTTACAAACAACCCCCCAATGCAGATTGACCTGACATCCATGTACTGTTATGCAGAGGCTGCCACAATGATTGATACAGTATTACAGTGATGCACACAGGAGGCTTATCTGGATGCTCCTCTGCTGTGAAGGTTGTGGCACCCACCTCCATGATGTATGATGACGGATGCTTTTTGAGCTGGTGGTTGATCCCCGGTTCAGTAGGAATACCTGTGTGGCTGAGAGTGGTTCTACTGTTGCAGGCCCCCACCAGTTGCAGCACAGTCCCTAGGCACAGTAGCATCCCTTTGCCGTGCAGGAATTACCATGTCCATCGCCCTGTGATGTAATTGCTCATAGCTTCTGATCTGTAGCCCTGCGCAGTTCACTGCTGTGACAAGATCAGCCCACATTGCAGAATGTTGGTCATGATTGTGGTGAGTCCTGGAGAGCAGAATGGTGTGATACAGTTGGCCATCCAGGATCACATAATTTTCCACGGCTGTAAATGGCAGGTGCCTCCATCTATACATCCTTTCTGAAAGACACGATTAGGGGAACACATTATAGGACCACATACGTTGCTCTCCACTATGTACACACCCTGCACATTTACATTGCCCTGCACTATGCACTGCTACATCTCACATCATACCCCAATGTCTATCAACACAGTCTGTATGTGGCTATCAGCAACATAGTAGCAATGCTGGTTATGTCTCCATATGTCGTGATGGAGTGTGATGAATGTCTACACTCCCATCAATCCCATCTACTTTGTTGTGTCCCCTATGGCCGGCAACCCAGTACCATGTCAGACAGCCACTG
Organism: Protopterus annectens; assembly: GCF_019279795.1. NCBI lineage: Eukaryota > Metazoa > Chordata > Ceratodontiformes > Protopteridae > Protopterus > Protopterus annectens. The sequence goes on along the minus strand of NC_056746.1, from coordinate 1,198,045,452 downwards.
TTCGACAAAAAGGTGTGTGTTATTATGAGTATATGGGGATAGTCCAACAACAGCTGTGTGGCACAATGACAGACAGCATTGCAAATATGCTGTAGGGTATCTTCCCTCTAGGTGTCCTACTTCTCTAGTACACAGAGGTATGTGGAATGTGTACATGTGCCTGCTATATGTGGTCCCTTTGCCTGAAACAAGTGGGTGTCTGGCAAACAATTGGACAATAATTGTTGTTGTTCTTAGACTGTGGAGAATCTGGCTGTCACATACCAGAACCCTCAAAAAACAATTTATGCTACATTAATATCTGTTACTGTAATCATGCCTGTATGTTTTATGATCATTATGTACACTCTGTTGTTGAGGTTGGGCCTCCCCCCCCCATTACTAATGGCTATGACCTACAGTCTTGCTGTACGGGGTTGCCAGGTATGGTAGCCATAGCTGTCAAGTGATGAGATACAAATGTTAACAACAAAGTGACCCAGCTAGAGTACATCAGGTACAGTCAGAGACAACAGCACAATGTCTGGGCTAATCCTGTGTGACATTCACAGAGTGAGAGGAGCTGAATAACAGTACATCATGTGAAATGACATCTGTGTCCACCATTATTCACTGTCACTATACCTAACACACAATCCAGTGGCATTCGTACAGGAGCTGACCATTGTAGGAGGGAATGAGAGGGCCACAGCTGTGATCTGAGTCACACCAGGTAGAGTTGAAAGGCATGCCTGTAGCTGTTGGACAGCAGACTATCAGCAACATGTCATTCCCAGAGATATACTACAGGCCTGCTGTTGTAATCTCTATTCCCCATAACTGCATCCTCCCATCTGTGTTCCATTAGATGGGGACTTGTATTACATACCTGGTAGAGTGCTGTACTCCCTTTGTGTAGAAATCTTGAAGAAAAATGATTCTGAAAACACAGTCTGGCTTGGTAAAGAAAGGTACAGACCTGTTTACTATAGGCACCTGCTTGCCTTTTGTAGGTAATGCTCAATAACAGGTGATTGCCTGTGCACCAATCAGTGGCTCAAACTTGCTAATTGCATCCAGAACAGCTGGGTTGTAATTTCATTAGACAATGACATGGCACAGCGTGCAATATTTAAGGCCTTCATGTAGGCCTTGGCCCCTTTCCTAGGCTTTGAGAAGGACATTACTGAGGTATGGAGACCACAGCATCACAGAGGGTAGGTACAAATGCTGTCCACTGTTGGGATTTATGTGGTATGTCCACAGTTTTGCATGTTATGTTTGGGCATTGTCAAATGATTTTCTGATTATGTGGCAGTTCAGTGTTAAAAGATGTGGGTTGAGGTCAGTAAAGGGGAAGACAGATGTGAGTGTCATACATCATACACATCAGAATAAGCATGCTGATGCAGTAGATGCTGGTCTATCAGTTGTGCATGTTTGTAGGGCCAGACTGTGACATGTCATTTGACCTCTGCTCCCCCACCCCTTCATGTATGGGTGTAGTGTGGATAACTTGTTCTAGGGGGTTGTGAGGTAAGGTAGGTCTGTAGCAGGTAGCTGAACATACTGCTGGAAATGTCGCAGGCTGCAGCTGCTGCTTTTTTCCCAGGACTCGTATCAGGGAGTATGAACACATTGGAGCACAGCAAGCTGTATGTATCAGTGAGGGAGCAGTGTCACCTCTGTTGTTACAGCAGAGCCAGGGTGAGGTTACCCATAACAGTCCAGGTGAGGCATATGCTTAAGGTACATATGTTATGCAACAGTGATGATCGGAGAGTGTTAGGTGACATATAGGTAGCCTATACATATTTGTGCAGTGTATTCCTACCTACACGCCTTTTGCATGCTAAGATGGGTAGCAGTGAATGCAGTAGCAGCAACCTGTTTTGGTTAATAAATGCAGAACTTAGTCATTATTTGTTGTATTCACAAGCATGTCACTGAAGTGCAACACACTGGATTCAAACTCAGAACTATTGGAGGCAAAATGTACAGAATGCTAGGGATTTAACAGATTGAGCTACTGAGTCAATACTGCAGTAGGTGTAGCTGCAATATATATGTGCATGCACACAGTCTTCTACACAGGAGTTGTGTTAGCATGTGTGTTTGGATGTGTATGATGTGTGACACTGAACTGTCTGACATGATTTTCTAATCTCACTTTGCACTGGCTTGTCAGTACTTTAGTGCACTGAAAAGGTTTTGTGACAACTGTGCCAAAAGTAGGCAGCACAACTGTGGTGATTCTGCAAAAGTCTGTACAGTTGACAGCTATACCTGCTATCCCAGGCCTCACGTACATACATCATTATTTATTTGACTGTGTGCTGGTTTGGTGTCTGCATCACAGTCCAAAGTACACTTCCAATTTTGCCATGATATGTACAAGCAGTGTGTCATTGGTGATTAAGCTATGTTTATGGAAACCCCTGTCATACTTCCTAGCTGAGTGGCCTAGTGGGCTAATGCACTATGCTGTAATTAACATGGTCCCAGGTTTTAGACTTGGCAAGGGTAATTATTTTGCAGATGTGCCTAACAGTGTGAGAAATGGAGAAGGTGATTAAGGCAGTTTTACACAGTTTTAAGGGGGTTTGCATGGGTTTGAGTGCCGCACTGCTTAGCTCTGCTTACAAATGCAGTAATTTTAAAAAGGAAAAGAAAAAAAGGGTTGATAGGAAAGTGGTGAAATAGGGGCAAGCAGGGGGAAAACATACTGAATGGCAGGTTGGGATGTACAGGACGGGTGTAGGAAAGGACCATAGCTCTCCATTTCTTCTATAGCAACAGCCAGTTTGGAATTTCGAGCCTCTGAGGGCAACATAAATGTGCTGATTGATTCATCTAATGATTAAAGTGTGTCCAGTGGATGCTGGTGTGAAATGGAGAGCTATGTATGGGGTGATATATATTTTTTTGTGGACAGATGCCCATTTTTTTTCAAAGAGAGAGTGGGATGTTGGGGAAGGGATATAGGTATGTGTGGGGAGGTAAGTTGTGTAGGAGAGGTAGCATTTGCAAACAGATGAGACAGACAAGACATCATACAGGGATGGTGTGTGACACATGAGGGGGTAAACACCTTGGATGGGGAGGGTGTTGTGTAATCAGAGAGCCATGTGCCTCTGGATGGCAGCAGTAAGACTGAGCTCCCTACTCATGGGCAGTCAACATTGCTCCTTCACTGCCCCAAAGGTAGCTGTGCTGGGTGCTGGGCACCAGGGCCACCTTTCCCCTCCAGGTTGGTCAGTCTACCATCAGTCTGGCACAGACAATCTTCGTAGCCATGGTGCATGATTCTGTGCACCATCTCTGGTAGCTGTTGCTGGCTGACACCTCCCCCCTCCATGCCCACTCCCAAGGGGGGACAGGCCACATCCCCTGAGGTGATTCCACCCATAAATGGTGCAGGGCCAGCAGAGGGGACAGCACCAGGTTAAGTCCTAGACGATCACCAGGAACCGTTCTACTCAATCAAGCTATGGTGTTGAGATATTTCAAAGTGTATAGGTTAGTAATGAGCAGAACATTTCATTAGTTATAACAGCATGTCAGAAAGTTGCAAATAACCCAGTAACATCACATTGTATAGCATATGGAACACAACAATACGTGAGATAACAGTCAGTATAGTAACAGCTTGCCAGTAAAAGTTACGGCATAAGGCCAACAACATAAATAATTCAACAATAATAAAACACAAGGCCTAACATAATGTTTTGGAACAACAGATGTTAATAGTAAACCATAACCAATGTATAACAATAATAAAGAATGATTTAGATAAGGGTTGGGGGTAGAGAGAAATACAGTCCATTAATAATGGTATAGGCTATATTTGCAACAGTACTCTTATATACTCAACAGGTCTGCCCTTACTTTATGTATACAACTGCCCTATTGCTTCTGTTGCACATACATACCTCTCAAGCTATTGGCATGGGGCAGTATGGGCCAACAACTGCCCTATTGCTTCTGTTGCACATACATACCTCTCAAGCTATTGGCATGGGGCAGTATGGGCCAAGCTGTACCATCTACAGGTACACAACTACTGACATATATGACTACCAAGGTGTACTGTGGACTGATGCAGTGTGACTGTGCTATTCACATAACTCATGTCCATGATAGATCTGTGACCGAGGGATTAGGCAACAGTGATCACAGTCCATGACAGCGTGACACTTGAGAGACATGTATGGTGCATGGCACAGAGAATTTACGACTATTATGCCCTCCTTGGCAGGCATGGGGTTAAACTATCAGCAGACATTCACAGACACAACAGGCATACAGCCATGCCAAGATCATACATTTTATTTATTACATTAACTTTTATTAGTATTGTACTTGTTCCCTTTATTTTCTGATGTGTTATCACATAGCTGAGTAATCCTGTTAACACTATGGCGCATCTGAACACAAAAATTATTAACCCATTCTAATGACTACTACAGCCAATAATTTACTTGTAATTCCTATGGGGAGAACATCTGTTGACAATACATAACCCCATCAATAATCTTTAGTAGTACTTATCACCCGGCTCCTACTAAATCCTCACAAATCCATAATTATCATTGCCACATGCCTGCCCCCCCCCCCCCCGGGCAAAAACCTCCCCAGCATTGAACATCTCCTATCATGGTCTGCCTACACATTTAATCAAGAAACTATTATCCTAGGTGACTTTAACCTCGACTGTCTCGCCTGCTCTCAGACTCCCCTACTAATTCTATTAGCATGTACAACTTCTCACAAGTTATAAACTATCCCACTCACACTGGTAAACCCTCTAAAAAAGAGTCACTACTGGACTGGATATTAACTGACAAGCCAATCCTGAATGACCAAGCAGACTGCCTTCTTATCAGTCTTAGTGACCATGCCCCTACATTTCTACTTAGAAAAAGAATTCAGACTCAATCTGAAAATCCCTTCAGATACATCCACAGTAAGAAACGTTTTTCATCTGAACTATTTAACCTATTGCTAAAACATTGTGATTGGTCACTTTTCAAAAGCCTAAACCTGGATCCTGCAGTTTATTTTTTTTTAACAACAAATTTCTTGAAATACTAGATAGCCTAGCCCCTACCAGAAAAATACACCGCAAATCCAAACAACTACCATGGCTTTCCCATGAAGTTGAACAACTGATTAAATAAAGGGACAGCGCCAGGGCCCTATACCTATCCACCAAACAGAAATCCAACTTCACCTCATATCAGCAATTAAGAAACCTAAGAAAAAAATTAATAATGACAAAAAACACTACTTCCAAACATCTCAACAAAGGTTCCTACACATCCCACAAAAGTTCTGGAAAACAGTTAACCTCCTGCTCTCCCTTGGAAAATCCCCCAACCCTTCTTCTTCCACAGCCAATACTTGCATACCCTTAGTCTTGCAGTTCAAGTCACATTTTAGCAACTCCATCTCCTCAGTCCTTGACAGTCACAAACAACAGCCTCTCACACTCCCCTCTATTGGCTCAAACTCCATTAACTCCTTCTCCTTTAAACCAATTCAAACATCCTACATTAAAAAACTCTTAAGTAATCTAAAACCTTGCTGACTAGCTGTCAATCAACTACTAAATGAATTCTTAAAAATTGCTTCTCCATCAATTGCCTATCCTGTCTCTATATTAATCAATCGCTCCATCTCTGAGCAATATGTACCCCACCTATGGAAAGTCACTCACATTATCCCCCTCCACAAAGGAGGCCCCTCCAGAGACATGTCTAACTACCTCCCCATAACTATCCTCCCTCCCATAGCCAAAATCCTTGAGAAATGTGTACACCTACAACTCATCAACCACCTTACCTGAAACAACCTACTATCCGTTACACAGCATGGCTTTAGACCCCAGTGCAGGACAAACACAGCCTTGCTATCCTTCACCAATACCATCCACCACCTTATGAACAATGGGAAACTAGTATCTGCAATTTTCCTGGACATGTCAAAAGCATTTGACACCATTTCCCACCAACTCCTACTAAATAAGCTCACTACATGCAATCTCAATCCAACATCCCTGTCATGGTTTCTCAGTTATCTATCAAACCATCAACAAGCTACGAAATGGGAAAACAAACTCTCCCCACTGCTGCCAGTATCCACTGGCATACCCCAAGGTTCAATACTTGGCCCCCTCCTCTTTATCATATTTACTAATAACCTTAATACAGCAACCCAGCTTGCCACTATCATACAACACACATATGATACATCTCTTATCTGCTCTGCCCCTACCACACAAAAACTACAAGAAAAAATGCAAAAAGCTTTCCAAGAAATTGAAATTTTAATATTCACCCACCAAATCATTCTAAACCCAAACAAGACTAAATTAATATTCACAAACAAAACTACCAAGTCCAACTACCTACCCCTCTCCATCCACTCCTCATATGGTACCAAAATCAAATCTACTAACCAGGTCAAACTCCTAGGAATCTATGGCATGTATTCATTGCTGTGCGCCACGCCACACAAACACACATGCAAAAAATATTTTAACTTTTTCATATATATACCTACATTATTATTCGGCACATTGACAGTGCAGGGGGTTTGTCATTCATCTCCGGACATGGTGACACTCTCCCTACACTGATTCAGTAACTGTGTTACACTGTTCTCCCTCAGTAATGCACCTTCATTAATATGCATGGTGAGCTATTAAGGGGGTTCCACATACATGGCCATGGTACCTTCCCTGAAGGCTTTACACTATGCTGTCACGGATTTTATTAAATCCCCAGGAATGTCTAGATACAATCACGATTCTAATAAGTGGTTAATGCTACAAATATGGAAGGATTTTGTAAACTCAGAGCTAAATAAGATATTTAACTTGGATAAGAAATCTTTCTCCCAAATATTGGAATTCATAATTAATATTAATAATATAGCAAAGGAAAATAAGTATTTCTGATCACAGATTTATAGAATTCTTAGAGTAGACTTTTTACACTTAATACATATTGGAATTATTCCACAAAAATTAACAACAGAAATATTACCAATAAAGATAAAAACATAGTATTAAAGTCAATAGAAAGAACTGCATCCTCTTTATACTGGACATTTTTGCAGGAAAATTCTTGTGCAGACTATTTATTATATCTAACAAGGTTACACTTATGTGTAAATCAAGTAGAATCAAATGCTGGAGATGTTATTCTGAGGTAACAGTTGATTTGATACATATGGTATATGAATGTGAGGTCATCTCCCCTTTTTGGAAAAAAATAGGTTCATAGGTTAGTACTAGGCTAACTGTCCTTGTGGGACATTTTAAGTCTAGCCAATTACCCCATTTGAGAATCGAACCCTGCACCTTGTGTGTGTAAGGTAAACACCTTAACCATTATGCCAACCTCCCAACCGTTATTCAAGCATTGTAGTCAGATGTAATAATTCTAAGTCTTTAATTTTCTTTAATGCTCCTTTCTCTGAAGAAATTCCAAGGACTCAAGTGCCTCTTTTTTGGTCTATACTAGCAATAACTAGAAAAATAACAAACAATAATTGGAAGAATAAAACTCTCCCTTTTGTACTGAATTTCTTAGTATGGCAACAATTGTAGGCAGTACAGAGTTACATATGATTAGGATTAGAACTTCTAATGTTACTCATTCCTTTAAGTTGTGGCTAAAACTTAAAGATTTGCTTGAAAGATATTAATTGTTGTTAATTACATTACATTGATATATTATACAGCTGTGGACATATGTAAATAGTTATTTGTTTATTTTATATCTCTCTGATTGTTATTTGTTATTAAAATAAAATAAACATTTTTTTTAAAAAAGAAAATACTTGCTAATGCAAACAAAATCTGTTATAATAGCAACTTTAAGTATATAAGAGCAATACTTAAAATATGTTCCTAATTTTGGGTCTATCTCTGATTCATGAACAATGAGTTCACAAATGTGTGCTTCTGACAGCAGTAAGCTGAGAGACATTCCAGGTCATCATTTACATATTTATTCACTCACTTGATCACAAACAGATATCTGTGGTGTACAGTCATTCAAGGGGCTGTAATTGATGATCACATCTGTGTGTGTCTGTGTGTATGTATGTGCACATATGTATGCGTGTGTGTGTGTGTGTGTGTGTGTGTGTGTGTGTGTGTGTGTGTGTGTTTGTGTCTGTGTGTGCATGCATGTGTATGTGCATGTGTGTGCATATGCAGCGTGTTAGACTAAGGGTATTCTTAGTGAGTTTAATATAGTACATGAAGGTAAAATACTAGGCCTGAACATATAGAGTCAGACTTGTGTTTTCAGGTAAGCATTCAATTTCAGGATAAGACATTTCAGTAGAAAGGAAAAGACAATCTTGCTGGCTAAACATGAGATGTGCAGAAATAACAGTATCAAGGAGAAGCTACAGAATGTTTCTTTCTCAAGGGAAAGATATGCGCACTTGCAATAGAATATAGCAATAACCCACACCTGGGTGTGGGTAATGCTGGATTTACCAACGGTTGGTGTGGTTTGGTCACGAGGGTGAAGCCCAAGTGGCCAAACAAAGACAACCATGGGTAAATCCAGCATTACCCACACCCAGAAGTGGGTTATTGCTATTATACAATGACATTTTTTAAGAAAAAAAATACTTTTCTTAAATAATGACATTGTATAATGCCTCCTTGTTGCCCTTCCGCAGCTGTCTGGTATTCTATGGCAGTTCTGATGTACTGCGCATGTATATGCTTATGCAGTACATTAGAGCTGTGGGTGGAAGCAATGGAGAAAGCAAGATCTCCATTGCTTTTTGCAAAGTGTCTTGCTATGTTAAAGGAGTTTAACATAGCGAGCCAGCTTTAAAAAAAGCAACGGAGAATCTCCGGTGATTTTTTTTAAAGCTGTCTCGCTATGTTAAACCCATTTAACATAGTGAGACAGCTTTAAAAAAAGCAACGCAGAAAGGAAGATCTCTGTTACTTTTTTTAAAGCTGTCTCACTATGTTAAACATAGCGAGACAGTGTCTAAAAAGCAGCGGAGATCTTGCGTTTTCCATTGCTGTAAAAAAAGACTTATACTAGTGGAAAAAGTCTGGGTGACTGGACCTTTTTCCATTATTATAAGTCTGATTTACAATGTGCACGCTGACCAATCAGCACGCACGTTTTGGAATATTAATGGGGGGTAGTTGTATAATGCTAGATAAAGAATAGATATGCACTGTGAGCTACATGCAAGACAATGCTTGAAATCCAAGGCTAAAGAGGTATGTAAAACATTACAGGGTTTTGGTATTATTAGGAAATACTTTAAACACAAGCTGTTGCCCATTCGAGTCTCAGTTAGAGCGTCTTCTGTGTGGCGACATGCGTGAATGGGCATTCCTTCATTGAAGGTTGTGCGTTAGGCCCAGGACGCCAGCACATAAAAATCTACTGCCAATCATTAGCAGACTGGAGTTCTGCTGTGGCAACCCCTAACCGGGAAAAGCCGAAAGACACAACAACAACAACAACAACAACTTTAAACACAAGACACAGTCAGTGAAGACAGTAAGTTAGTTTCGGACTGATATAAAAAAGATCTTTGCAGTACAGACACTCTAGCCTCAGAACCAAATTCAGGTCAAATATCCATATTATTCAGGGGGAAAAGATTGTTTCAATTGATATACAACAGAATCAGAATATATGTGCTGAAACTTTGGATCTATTTATCTCCAGCATTCCAGAATTTCTACAGACAGTTAGTGTTTATCAGCACTGTTACAGTATTCAGATATTGTTAACATCTAATAAACCATTCTAAAGTGAATTACAGCATGTACAGAATTCATTCTGAAAAGTACAAAAAGTCTTTGCCCATAAAGGAGAGACAGGCACTTGTTCAGCACAAGTTTGGGTAATTAACAAATAAAGCCATTTATTCCAGTTCTCATTTCAGTTGTATTGAATTAATTTCAGTATACTACAATCTTATCAATTCTTTCACAGTGAGCAGAATCCTTAATTGTCCCTCGTCTTGGCTCATATATATTTGTGGTTTTCTGGCAAAGCAATGTGGATTGCAGTCACTAAATAATGACAAACATAAATTTCATATCCTTCAAAAATGCTTGCTAAAGCAAAACCTTTTATATTAGCAATGTTGTAAATATAAGAGCAATATTTAAAACTTGTCCTGATTTTGGCTCTTTGGCTCTGACGTTTGAGCTAGGTGATCATAATGTGTGTGTGCAATATGCTGCACAGCTTAGTTGTCCCAGCAGTGAGCTAAAATTACATTTCTAGGTTATTATTTATGCATTTGCTCATTGATTTGGTTGCAAGCAAGCAGATATCTGAGGTGTCATAGTAGGGTCTGTAATTGATGGTCACGTGTGTGTGTGTGTGTGTGTGTGTGTGTGTGTGTGTGTGTGTGTGTGTGTGTGTGTGTGTACATAAATAATTGGTTCCTACATAAGGAAGCGCAGCTAGCAAATGGGATCGTCATCAAATGAACTGTGCTCATTGGGTATAATCTTTGGTTTCAATGCTTTTTTGACAGTGCTCTTATTATATGGCTGTGAATAAAGTAGACAACATGAAGTCTAAGAGTTTTATGTGAATATTTTAATGCTGAATATGTTTTTAATTTATCTTGTTTTCTACAGGCAAGAAAGTATGAAATGCAATGTGCTGGGTAAAACAGTGTGTGCACCACTTAGTGCAGAGGAGTAAGAGTATAAGCTGTTAATGAGCTGCTTCCTGTAGTACAGGGTTTGATTCTTTCACTCTCTGTTTGTCTCCTGTGTGGCTCTAACCAAGTAACTTCATGGAATAGTGCACCTGGTCAGCCCTTGAAATGGGCCAGTTACATCCAGTGGACTGTTTCAGGCTGTCAGCAAATCCACTGCACGTTGCCTTTAAATCCCTGCACCACTCACATAGCTGCTGTAACATATGCTGTTTGGCTATAAATCCTAGCAAGTCTCTTGGAGACTGATAGTTTGTCAAATGCACTTTCAATAAATTTGAAATGTGCTGCTCATGTTACTTCTGTTTGCAATGTCACATTTTTTTTTGTTTGTTTGTTTTTTAGCAAATATCTCTCAGTGCTTTTGCTGTAAATTTTGAAATAAAAGGGTTAAACTAAATTCAAATCTCTGAGATCACTGTAAATGTAAAGAAGAAAATAGCATGCCCACTGGCAGTGTTTTGTGGTAAATGGGGAGACACTGACAAGTAATGCGATATTTGTATGGCTGGAGGTTGCTCAATTATTCTGGCTAGGGTTCCAGTTGATCATGGTTCATCTCTGCAAAAAAAAAAAAAATTCCAGTATTGCTTTTGCAACGAGGAGTCTCAGAATTTCAAAAAAGGAAAACTCCTGGTCTCCTGTAGATAATATTTCACTGCACCAGGATTCACTGTATTGCGTACCGACTAAGGTTTGTCATTCATGGGATTTGGCAAACATGGAGAAGTTGAGTTTTGCTTTTCATTTTCATCTTCTCTCTCTTCAATGAGTTTGTGTGACTCCAGACTAGATATAAATCAGAAGGGTGTAGGCTTGTATTTTACATCAGGGAATGCAAGGATGCAGTCTCCTGCAAAATGAGTGGTCTGTTTTGTGCATCCTTTGTAGTGTCAGTCACCATTTTGATTGTATGAGCTCCACCTGTGAAAAATATTTATTTATTTGATTTTGCAATCTGGGAGGGTTGATGGTTTGACTGAGTGATCTGCTAAGGATTTAGATATTTTAGCTTTGATTGATCGATCAAATGTTGACTGAAATGGCACATGATTAATCATTGTAAACTCAGGAAGAAAGGACATCATAATTGCTAGAATAAGCAAATGCAGACTGGCTACCTGGTAAATCTCACACATGTAGTTTGAATAGACTTATTTCCACTTCTTATGTGTTGAGTGGTTTTGTTGTTATCTTCAGTACCCAATTTTCATGTCCAAACCTACAGTGTTCTTTCTTATTAAGCCTTTTTGTACCAGCATTCCCTGACTGACTTCTGATTGCCTGTCTGCCTGCAGTGACTACCAAGCATCCCTATAAGACCCATTCATTCCTTTCTTTGGATTCTTTGCTCTTAGTGTTGCTCTTTATGGAGTGGGACTTTTCAGTCTGCATTGATAAATAGGCAAAACACATATTTGTTCCACTACAATGTACCCAAGTTTGAAAAGAAACTTCTGTAGTTGTCAGCCTAGCTGTAATAGAAAAACAGAGCAGCTATATGATGACTCTTTGTTGGGGACAGCAGGATGGTTCAAATGCATAATGGACACCTGTTAAGTGTCAGAGTGTGTGTACCCCAGGTATGCAGACTAAAAAGTACTGCTGCAAGATTATTGATATTCATGTGTGGCCGTGTTCTCACTTATATGAAACTGTAACCATTCTTCCAGGTTGAGCACCACCCAGTGGTTGCCTTTGCCCTGTTTCTGATGTATTTTTTTACAGTATAAGCATGTGAGTTCCACTGCCTTGTTCACATCTGCATTAATCTGCACGCTTACGTGAATGGATTCACATTGCTGTATAGCAGTATAAACCACCTTTACTGCAAATTAATATTAATTTACTTCTGTTTTAATAGTTTGGCCTGCCACTGCTGGGGCAATATTGGTAAAAAAAACTTTGTACCTTTACTACATTAATTTTACCAAAAATTAATGATTTTCTGTAACATCTAAATGGCTAATTCTTCATAGGAAATGATAATTTTTTTATGATAATAATTAGCCATACAAAAATCTACACTGCCACTAACACAACATAGTACTACTTACGTGACTTAGTATTCACTTATTTTATTTACATTTTATTGACTAGGTTAGTTGCACTAAGCATCATCAACGTCCAAGGAGACCTAAGGTTCTATTAATAATGATTAGGGGAAATCTGGTCTGGATCCCAAGAAAATTCATGTACTTGTTTGTCAAAAAATGGTGCCAGAGGGCTGAGGTAAGGACCGACAGCCACATGGAGAGCAAGGTGCAGGAAGATGTGTAACAGTGCACTTCAGCTAATCAAATTGATGCATTCCAATTGGTGGAGTTTTTTTTGTTGCTGTTATTACTTTAACATAGGGTAGTTTAGCTGAAACCACATTGCAGAAAGTAGTTTATAAAGAGGAACCAGATGAATAAAGCAATCTTTCCTAATTAAAATAGTTGAATGCTGTGGCTTATCACCTGCAGGAAGTGGTCAGGAAGAAGATGCTAGTGTTGTCAGACTCCCTATAAGACAAACTTTCTGATTCATCTCATGTGATAGCCTGTGTGGAATATACCAAGGAGGTTGTAGTTTTACAGTGTTTGAAAGCTGCTGTTACAGCTGCCAAGGAGAAACAAATTGCTGCAAGAATTTAGGAGAAGCAGTAACTAACACATGAGAGGTACCGCTCGATCTATACTTTCGATGGGCCAAACTTGTGCTGCCTTTAAACTTTCACGCTATTAATGTTTGTTATGCAATTCACATAGGAGCAGAGTATTTCTATGAACTTACTTTAGAAAGTTTGGCTATACTGGAAAAATTATAGGGAAAATGAGACATGCTTATCCTTGAAATGAGTGCATTTTTTCTTGATGTAGCTGGCAAATTAAGAAGAAAGTTTCTATTCAGTTTAGAATAGATTGCATTACTGAAAAGTTATTATGATCATGTATTAATTTTGTTTGTGATAGAGGTGAGACAGCTAAAAAAGTACTTATGGACTGGGGCGTAGGGCTTAAGGGTCATTTAAAAACATGAGGATAATTATGTTCATCACATTCCTAGTTAATTATGTTGAATAGGAAAAGGGGAACTGATAAATACTTTGGCAACCAAAATATATTTCTTTTGTGTCAGCACTGAACACTGTATAATTGATTGTCATCAAAAAGTGGAGTGCGCAATGTGGGGAATGAGGGCATTCTGCAAAATATTATGCATTGCTATCTATCAAATATAAGAATGAAGTTCAATTATTTTTTAATTGCTCTACTTTTAGAAAATGTTAAATAGTGTAATTGCTTCTGTTTTCTCATCTCCAAACATGATGATGGTAATGATTTACAAAATCACAGTACTAATATAGGGTGGGTTATTTTTTTTCTTTACCTGATATTACAAATGTAAGAAAAAGGAAATATTTTGGATGATACTTTTTTTTAATTTAAATTACCAATATGTTTTAACAGCTAGAAGAAGATCTTTGGTGGGAAGTTGAGGATGGAGTTGAATGGGAACATGGGATGGTAAATAACTAAGTAACAGTAAAAGTTTTATAAGGATAGAGCAAAACATAGGAAATACAGGATGAAGAAAGCCAAAGATGAAAAATGTAAGGCATATATATTTTTTGGTTCTGTCTGTAAATGTTAATAGCATAAAGACTGAGGGAAGTTATGGCTTTACAATAGTGTGAAACTCTTGCACAAGGCATCATCTCATTCTTGGATATTTGGTTTATTAAAGATCATGACAGACAGGAATTATATTTGGGATAACTGTATTGAAATGATGCCAGGAATTGCAATTTGAACTGCTATGCTGTTAATAATTCTCAGGTACAGAACTAGATGTGACAGTTTCAGTTCTTGGCAGACTACTAGTTTTGTATGTTAGGATCTAATGGTGGTATGTTTAATTGTGATATATGCTCTTATGAATATGAAAGAAATGGAGAATCTATTTGTAGACTGAGAGTTTAGTACTGTTAAATATGTGCATAGTGGTGATAGGTAATTTGAATTGTGATTTATGAAAGAAAAAGAAAAAAAAGGTAGAAAAGATGTGAAGAAATATATGGAGATTTTATATATATACTTAAATATAACATTCAGAGTTACTCCTAGGAACTGAAAGCAATTTTACTTATAGGAGAGGGACTAACTTGTATTATTTTCTGCTATGTTAATGGCAACATGGAATGGAGTTATAAAGGATGGATATTTCTGATCATATTGCAATACGGGTGAAGCTTGGTGACAAGGAGCATGTTCTTAAGTAAAACAAAGATGTTAAGGCATTACTGGAATAGGTGGAGAAGTGACTACTATGGGCTATGAAACAACCTTTTTTTTTCATTCACGTTGGTATGAGACCTTACTGTTGGAACTATACTGATGGCAGAAGACTTATAAGATAAACTATATCAGCCTTAAAAGATTTTCAGAGAGAGTGGTAAATAAGTGGAAAAGCGTTTTCTGTTTTTTGGATGACCAATTTTAACAAGTGTTTAGATTTAAATAATAATATCTGTTTGCATAAGGATAAAATATATGAACTGGATGATTTAAAAATACAGGATATGATTTTATGACAGTGTAATTTGGGGCATGGCAGAAATGTAAAAGTCATGTCTTGGCTGTTTAAGAAGTTTAAACTAGATGAACATTTCTGAAAGTTGTTCTCACTCCACATTGAACAAACATAAGATGATTGTATGATATCTTGGCTTATGTGGAAGAGTATGTTGTGTGTGTAAAGAAGGGATGTTTGTAAGGTAAAATGGAGTTTGTAATAATTTCAAAAAGAATATGAATGCCAAGCATTGAGGGAGCAAGATAATGTATTATGGGTAGGGCAGGAAGATATTGTTCCAGGTGATGCCAGATGAAATTTTAAATTTTACAAGTACATGTCTGACGATGAAAAAAGGGGCTTTGCAGCCATATTTATTGAGTGGGTATAGTATAACTTAAGGGATTAAGATACATGTTGTGTATTTTCTGTGAAAGGAGGAGGATTTGAGGATTGATGTTCTATATCCTTATGCAATGATCATTACAGAATATTGACAAAAATTTAGTAGATATCCAGTATACTATCTGAATGGATATTTTGGGTAGAAGGACCTATTGCTTACAGATGAGGCTGATGATAGTATCTGACGTGGAAAGGTACTGAAGACAGACAGACATTGACATAACAAAAGCTTTCATTCACATTTAATGATTGTGAACTTCTTCAGAAAACATCCATCTACCCTTTCATCATAGTTAAATACTCAGTCAAAGAAATCACATAATTAATTAACTATTCAACATTAAAATTAAGGACACAGTTTTTAAGAAAGTCAATATAAACCATATGAAGCACATTTACATACTAAAAACACATGCCAATATGTATGTGTGAGTATAATAATAATTACTTTACATGTATTGTAAAAAACATTTTAAATTAATAACATCATTAAGACCTGGCACACTATCAGCACCCAAAAGTATCTGCCATACACTTTCTTTACATTCCAGTCTAGTTTTGTAATCACCTGAAAACATTTCAGAGCTCACATTGTCCAATACTGAAAAAACTAATTTCTTAAAATGTTTACACACTCTGGCATGTCTAACTAAAGCATTTCTATCATCTCCCTTCCTTATTGCTAACTGATGTTCATATATACATCTTTTTAAGCATCTAATAGTTTTTCTGATACAATAACATGGACAGGAAAGACACTGTGCCACGCAAACTATCATAGCACTATTACAGTTGAAAAAAACACTAGTCCAAACGGTCTTTTTATTATGTTTGAAAAATACTGAAGATGTATTACTCATGTATCTGCACTGTCTACAATTATTACACGCATAACTACCCTTCTTCTGCATTGAATTCATAGTGATATTATTATTAACACTTGATCCTTGTTCCAACAAACTCTTCATATTGATCACCTTCTTATAAGTGAAAGATGGACAAGGGCCAATGACCTTAATCAAATTTGAATTTCCTAAAATAATTTTCCAGTTGTTTGTTATTATAGTCCCAATGAACCCCATTTCATTTATAATGGGTAAAGGAAAAGAACAACTGAATCCTGAAGTAGTACCTATACCAATGCTGTTATTGAAACCATTGTTATTTACCACTTTAAACTAATACTTTTTAAAATGGGAACAGCCTTATTACTTCTTAAAAGTAAAACTTCCTTTTCTATCTGTTTTAACCATTCTGTTTCATACCCTCTAGCTTCAAAAAAGCTTCTTAGTTTGTCCACTTCATACTAGAACAAATCATCACTAGAGATTAATCTACTCAACCTAATCAGTTGTCTTTTGACCACCCCCTTCTTCATGTGAGGTGGATGAAGACTATCCCTATGTAGGTATTGATTTGCAAATACAGATTTCCTATAAATACTGCTAGTAAAGCTCATATTGTAGTAGTCATAAGTTAAATGCAAATCCAAAAAATCTAGACTTTTACCAAATCCCCTAATAATACATTTTAAAAAACTAGTAGAATAATTCAAATCAGAAACAAAGTTAACAAATTCATCATAGTCACCCTTCCATAAGAAAAACAAATTGTCAATGTAACGACGATATAATAACATTTTTTCTGCAAAACTGTAACTAAAAATTCTTTCTCCCAACTGGCTATTACTAAATTAGCAAATGCAGGAGCTACCCTTTCTCCCATTGCTACCCCTGATGATTGCTTATAGAAATTGCCATTGAAAAGAAAAAAATTATTGTCTAGAACTATATTCATGAGTGTACAGACAGTGTTAATTTTCATACCAGAAAAATCAGTATAACTACTTAAATATTCTCGCAAATACTCAAGTCCTACTTCCTGGTCAATGCTTGTATAAAGCGAAACAACATCCAAAGAGGCAAAAAGAACCCTACAATTATCAAACCACAGATCTTTTAATATTTCAAGCAAATGCCATGAGTCTTTTTTGTCAATAGAAAAGTTGTTGACAGACAAAAATGTTTATAAAAAAGTTGATTCGATATTCATAAAAAATTATTTAAGACTTGATACATTATTATTTGACATGTTCTGCCAGGGTGAAATAGATCACCAAACTTTTTCATTTTTGCAAGTGGAATTTCCAAAGATGACAGTACCCTTTGGGATTCCAAAAGTGCAGAAAAATTGTCATAATCCTCCTTTTAGACTACTTTGGCACTTAAATCAAAGACTGAGACTTTGTCTATTTGATTAGATTATGTTTTTAATCCTGTGACATAAAATTCTAGTTATTATCTGAAGGACTCATGGCATTTGCTTTTCTTTGCTAATTGCTAATATTGTCATTACAAACAGTTTGACAGAAAAAAAATGTATTATATCGTCGTTACATTGACAATTTGTTTTTCTTATGGAAGGGTGACTATGATGAATTTGTTAACTTTGTTTCTGATTTGAATGATTCTACTAGTTTTTTAAAATGTATTATTAGTGGATTTGGTAAAAGTCTAGATTTTTTGGATTTGCATTTAACTTATGACTACTACAATATGAGCTATACTAGCAGTATTTATAGGAAATCTGTATTTGCAAATCAATACCTACATAGGGATAGTCTTCATCCACCTCACATAAAGAAGGGGATGGTCAAAGGGCAACTGATTAGATTGAGTAGACTAACCTCTAGTGACAATTTATTCTCCAATGAGGTGGACAAACTAAGAGGCTTTTTTAAAGCTAGAGGGTATGAAACAGGATGGTTAAAAAGGATAGAAAAGGAAGTTTTACTTTTAAGAAGTGGTAAGGTTGTTCCCATTTTAAAAAGCATTAGAGGACAGTGGTAAATAACAATGGTTTCAATAACAGCATTGGTATAGGTACTACTTCAGGATTCAGTTGTTCTTTTCCTTTACCCATTACAAATGAAATGGGGTTCATTAGGATAATAATAACAGACAACTGGAAAATTCTTTTAGGAAATTCAAATTTGATTAAGGTCATTGGCCCTTGTCCGTCTTTCACTTATAAGAAGGTGATCAATATGAAGAGTTTGTTGGAACAAGGATCAAGTGTTAATAATAATATCACTATGAATTCAATGCAGAAGAAGGGTAGTTATGCGTGTAATAATTGTAGACAGTGCAGATACATGAGTAATACATCTTCGGTATTTTTCAAACATAATAAAAAGACCGTTTGGACTAGTGGTTTTTTCAACTGTAATAGTGATATGATAGTTTATATGGCACAGTGTCTTTCCTGTCCATGTTATTATATCAGAAAAACTATTAGATGCTTAAAAAGACGTATATATGAACATCAGTTAGCAATAAGGAAGGGAGATGATAAAAATGCTTTAGCTAGACATGCCAGAGTGTGTAAACATTTTAAGAAATTAGTTTTTTCAGTATTGGACAATGTGAGCTCTGAAATGTTTTCAGGTGATTACAAAACTAGACTAGAATGTAAAGAAAGTGTATGGCAGATACATTTGGGCGCTGATAGTGCGCCGGGTCTTAATGATGTTATTAATTTAAAATGTTTTTTACAATACATGTAAAGTAATTATTATTATACTCACACATACATATTGGCATGTGCTTTTATTATGTAAATGTGCTTCATATGGTTTATACTGACTTTCTTAAAAACTGTGTCCTTAATTTTAATGTTGAATAGTTAATTAATCATGTGATTTCTTTGATTGAGTATTTAACTATGATGAAATGGTAGATGGATGTTTTTTGAAGAAGTTCACGATCATTAAATGTGAATGAAAGCTTAACAAAGTGTCCGTGCTTTCCTGAGGTGTGGTGTTGGTTTCGACTTTTGTTTTTTGGTTCAAGTTTAGTTTTCAGTTACATAGTTTGTGATATATTTACTCTTGTTACTAGCTTACTATTTTAGGGGCTCCCTTTGGAACTGAGGCAGTAATCAACTAATACCTGGAAACTGCTATAAGGGAAACAAAAGATATTGGCCAGTTATAAAAAATGTTAAGGCTTTATTTTGTTAAAAATGTATATTTGCTGCATTTTTTGTTCTGGGCAAACTGTCTTATTTTGGGGGGAATATCCACTGCCCAGTAAGCTTGATAATTCTTTCTTAGAAGTCATCTTTTCTACTTTGTGGGTTTCTAGATTAAATACAATATAACATATTAAACTTTATAATAAAAAAAGATAAAAGAGGTTTAGGTTTTCCCACTCTAGTAGTTTATTTGGCATTTCTTCATTTTTCTTGGGTGAGGTGATGAAAAAGTTAAAGGAATGTGATACCTTCCGGTAGGTTTTTGAAGTAAGGTATAGGGAATTCTGGAAAATGTTTGAGAAAAGGAGAGAAAAACGTATACTATCACCAGGGGATTAGTATGACTATTACAGAAAGAGTAGCACCAGAAAGGTTAATCTAAATAATTTATTGAAAGACCAGGTCAATGGTATGAGTCTGTAATGACTCAGTTTTACATTTTTTTACATAGGGACATGTTCATAATATTGTTAAGTCAAGTATGCATTCAAAGCTCACAACATCTGGTGAACTGTGAGAATGGAGGGATTTTCTTTTGGAGATTGTTAAATCAAATGCCTGTGAAGTGTGTCATGTTGCATAAACAGCAAAAGGAGAGGTTATGCTCTGCTTGTTGCATGGAAGAAATTGTACTTTCTTATAATGCAGGACATCTGTGAGGTTTTAGAAGAAAACTGAAAATCTTTGAAAGGGGTGTTACTGACAAAAGTATAGATATTTTATATAAGGCATTTAGTGCTGTGAAAAAGACGATGTGGAGAACATAAGACTATATTGACTTTTGTTTGACACTTATGGAAGGCACAATGTATGGAAGTGTTATAAAAGCAAGAATGGGATCAGTTCTACTTTGGTACAAATGGCTGTGAAAACATAAATGGACATATGGAAGGAGATGCACTGTTGTACATATTATAAGTACTGGAAAATATGATGTTATCTTAATAAAGTATCCTTTTCTTTGCATTTTGGGCTGGGTATGGGATGCATACCTTGAAAGAGGATATGAGTGGTAGTAATAAGCAAGATACTGGTTTTGATGAGGTTAAAAAACATTCACTTAAAGGTACTGGTCATGGAATTTTACAGTAAAGATTTATTTCATTTGATGATGCACTGTTGGAGTTGATGAATGATGTGGATAAAGAGAGGAAAAAGCAGCAAAGATTTCAGCAGCTAATGAAAATGACTCAGGGGATGATCCAAAACTTGGAGGGATTTGTAATGGTTTTATCACCTGGGAGTATGGAGATAATATCCAAAAAGTCCCAGAGAGAGAATAAACATGCAAAGAGAATTTTACAATTCATTAGAGGAAAATGGCTTCAGTCTGATGTACTTATGAAGTAGGAGATCGCTGCATTTTCATTCATATGTGAAAGCAGCAACTACTGAAATTAATACAGAATAGGAAAAAGCATGGCATAATGCAGAGCTGAACAGGGTGGGGGTGCTGGTAAAAATTAAAAAAAAATGCTTCAAATCTTGATATACTGACTATGTGGGATACTGTAACTGCTTTTTTGGGTTTTACTGTTGCTGAAGTGAAATTGATTCATTAAGGTTTTGAATTACATCCTTGATCTTTTGCTTATGATACAAAGCTAGTTACTAAGTTTAGGACTTTGCTTTCAAAATAACAAAACTACTAAGCCATGGAGCCACTTTCAGGTTATTAATATGCCTGTACCCAAGCACGTGTGCATATTTTGTAGTTCATGACTGATATTCTAACCAGTTGGTCATTTATACACAGCTGCAAGAGTCAGCGGAGAAGATAAAGAAAATAACAGTTCCAAGACGGATTTGCACTGGGGGAGGGTCTGTGCATATGTATGTGTGAAAGTAATTAGTTAATACATTTGGAAAATGTTGTGAACATTTATGGTTGCAGGCAATCGACCCTGGCAGTGACTCTGATTAGTGGCACAGGCGCTGGAAGAGTCTGTCAGGAGAAGGTGAGAGTGCTCTAACTCAAACATCTTGGGAGAGAACTGGAGTTTCTCATTGGTCAAACTGCTTCCAGTGTGTGTGTGTGTGTGTGTGTGTGTGTGTGTGTGTGTGTGTGTGTGTGTGTGTGTGTGTGTGTGTATGTATGTGTGAATGTGTGAAATGCCCTAGTTATGGATGACAGGTTAGTTAATGTTTGCTCAGGCTGAAACCATGTATCCTAACTATACAAATATCAGAATGCTGACTTAGTCATCAGAGTTGATTGAAATGTTCTGAAATGGGTATTTTTTTCTTTTATTGTTTCATACAGTTTGTTTCACTTCTTAATGGAAACAAATCTTCAAAACTACAGGGTTACATTTTCAATGAATATGAGTTTCAATGCATTTTCTATGAGTGTGAGGGAAGAAAAGTTTACTGTTGTTTATGCTACGTCTGTCTGTTTACAGTATGCAATTGTTTTGTTTAGCAAATGGCCATCAGAGTTTGTGCTATATAGTTTCAAAGTGGTGTTAGTAGTACAAGAGGTACATACTTGCCTTTGGTTTTGAAGGCTGTAGGTTCTACTCCCACACCATGTAGATGGATAGCTGATACTGCAGTACACTTTTGGGGGGTATTGCACTCCTGAGTACACTATCCTTTGGATGAGATGTTAAACCAAGACCTCATCTGTCTAAGGTAATGGTAGGTGCTGTGAGATCTTTTACATCAACCTGAGCTACTGAAAAGAGTAGGTAAAGACCACCAATGCCCTATCCAAATTTCCCCTAGTAGTATAAATAACACCAAGTGTCTCCCTTGAAAAGATGCTACTAGCCTAGTGGGACTAACCTGGTCAACCAAGGATATTTAGATTAAAAGTTTTAAATTAAATCCATATCTCTGCCTGTAAATAAGAACATAGTATGCATTGAGCCAGTTTTAAGCAGTGTTTATGGCTATGGGGGGGGGCAAGTAATGGGGCACCAGAAATGGTATGGGGGCTGGTCCATTCCCTTGCCCAGGGCCCCATTTGATCATGATCCAGCTCTGATGCCTTTGGGAATCAACATGATGGGTAGTGAACTGACAGCAGGAACAAGACCAACTAAGTAAAATAAAGCACAAAGGTACACAAAAAACATATAAAGCCATCTGGACTCTATTTATTAATTAAAGTTCACTGACTGCATTTACAAATTAAAGTTCACTGCCATCAGTTCACTACCGACCCTGTTCCTACCATCAGTTCACTACCTGGCGTGTGGGTTCTCAGTCTTTATTATGGGTAGATGCTCACTTTGGGTTTTTAGGCTCATATACACATTCCCAAATGTATGTTTCTAATTTACCAACATAAAAAGATGTGCAGTCCTTGCAACTAGCAACTTGACCATACCTCCGGACCTAAAGTTAAACAAATCTATTGCTTGCCCAGCTACATTAATTTTGGCCCCTTCCCTACTGTGGTGGTATTGTTGATGCCTAATGCATTTAAATGAATAAATCCTACCCCAGTTTGATGTATTTATCTTGATCCTAATTCCATTATCTTCTTGATGTTTGTATCACACCCATAGGCCATCTTGGGGTTCTCAACTAAAGTATAACTTCACTGAACTGAAAAATATCCTAGTTCTTGCTAATAATATTTTTAATTGGGCCATTGTCAATGTTATAGGTTGTAATTAATGCTTGATCAAATTCATTCTTGGTTTAGTCTTCACTACTCACAGAGACTTTTTTGGTATTCAGTAATTGAAGATGTGTACCCTTACTTCTCTTAGCGGCCACTTCATC
Organism: Protopterus annectens; assembly: GCF_019279795.1. Taxonomy (NCBI): domain Eukaryota; kingdom Metazoa; phylum Chordata; order Ceratodontiformes; family Protopteridae; genus Protopterus; species Protopterus annectens. Next base: position 1,198,021,998 of record NC_056746.1, on the reverse strand, counting down.
GTGAATTGCATTGACAGCCCATTTCCTCATTGCCTCTATTGTTGTCATCAGAGGCCATTCTGGACATTCTCACTATTTGGCCTTTTACCAATTTTTTTTTGGAAGATTGGATGGCAACTGGAGTAATGGATCAATGAGCTGGAGGATGCCGACTTATACTATGTACATGATTTACACTTTTGTTCACTTCATTCTTGGTGATTTCAACATCTAAATAGCACAAACACTTCATAGAAATTTTATAAATAAGTTGTACAAATCAAAGAGATGAATTAATAGATGTGATAAAACCCAGGGGTCTAGCCATAGTATTAGTCCAAAAGACACAGATATCACCCAGAATCTCAAATAGAATGTCCAGCAAAATTGGTATTCACAATTAACAACAAAGTTTTTGAGCAAGTGATCCATGTTAAATGATATAATCAGCCTCAATAAATGAATCTTGAACATTGTTAATTAATTCCAGCAACAGGAGGCAAGTACATATTGACATATGGTGACTAACTTTAGAATTTCCTTGCACATGGAGTTGATATAAGATTAATATAATACCTCTGAACTTTTCTTTGCCCTTCCTTTTTTCTTTCTAAGATGTTGCAAACTTCCATATTTTGCTTTCTCTTTTCTTTTTCTTGTGGAATATAGATGCATCATAATGAGATACTTAATCTGGTCAGAAATAACTACCTTCACAGTTTTATATATACTGTTTGTTGATTTTATTGTATGTTTGGTTATGTATAGTTTAGTATCCACTAAAATGTATTGGGGTATATTTTTCCCTGTTATCTATTAGACAGCTTATACAATCAAAGTATATCTGCTATTGTTAAATTAGTTTAAGAAATACATTTGTATCTATCAATTTCACTGTCAAACTGGTGCTCAAATATGCAATTTCATGGAGTACGTTATTCAGTTTCTGACAATAGTTTGGAATACATTGCTTCAATTAAAATTTAAAATAAAGTTATTCAAAAAAATATGCTCAAGACCACTCCTGTTTTATGTAGGTAATATTTCCCTTCAAAAAACATGTAATTACTTTCTTAAACAACTTTTAGTATTGACAGAAAGTAGATATTTTAGAATTACTCAGGTCACTTGTTTCAGATCATATACTTTGGAGCCAAGCTAACCCCTCTATCACTGGAATTATTGAAAACAGGTATTTCAAATCAATCAAGACAAATATTAAATTGTCATAATATAAATGGCTGCCAGTACTCATCAGAAAGTCCCAGGTGTCTTTCAAAGGATGTAGAATATTGCTAACAGCTCCTTTCAAAAAACAGTTAACTTACTTTGCAGTGGGGTGCATCTTGAAACCAGTTGTACCAAAAATCGGTCTAAATGGGGGATTGTAAGGATCTTTCTGTATTCTTGGGATGCCAAAATGGAGGGACTGCAATGTTTTGCCACTTTCAAATATTGATAATTTATGTCATTTATTTGTTCTCCTATTAGTAAAGCAAACAAAAATATACATTATTTGCAAATACAATGTTAATTTTATTTCTCAATACTTATTAGTAGGCATCAACATTGAGAGTTTCCCACATTTTCCTCACATAATTAATATAATTAATTTATTCTACCACCCCCCCCAGTTTTATAATCTAGAGGACTTATCTGAAGAAACTTCCATTATTAACTTTCTTTCATCTGCATTCAATGTGAATGAGGGGTTAACAGTTTTACATTGTAGTAGCTTCATCAAATCATGTTAGCAATTTTTTTCAAATATGTTCATTAAAAGATAATTGGTGAACTAAATGTAGTACTCCTTTTTAAGTAAAAGTTGTTTGCAGTAGTCTCCCCTATTTTTAAAAATCAAAGTGCTAAATTAAGATTCCCTGTGAACAGTCCCAAGTCTACTAAAATATTTTGAAGGTTATCCCTTCTAACAGGAATAAAAATAAGTCCTTTCACAAACAAATTTGAGTGCTGTTGGAAAATATTAATAAAAGTGTAGTTAAATATTGTAAAATTATGATGATCATTCATAATGACAAATGCTCAGTTATTCTGTGATCTTGATTGACCTCTCCCACTTGAAGATCACCCTCAACTGTAAACATTGTAGCCATTCCTCTTGTTGTTCTGATAATAATGCAGTCTTATCCATGACTGTATTGGTTGGGGGGAATTTCTAAAGGGATTATTTTTCTCTGAGTCTGTTAGCGGCCAGTATTCTCATTATCAATGTTTATGGACATATTAGAATAAGAAATATATTTGTTGTAATGATTATTGCCACTAGAAGTGGGTGGGGGATATGCTTTGTTATTAAGATGGTCATTTTTATCTTTTTCAAGTTTATTTTCTGTATGTTTACCATTTTATTTAACAGAAATCTCTAATTTGGTAAAATACTTTTTTTATCTCTCTTCATAAGAATCAAATGATAAGTCTTTAGTGATAACATTGTCTATATTAGTAATATTAGTCTCTAGCCTCTCCATTTCTTATTCATTGACTTTCATGAGTACCTCCCTTAAGTCACGTCCATGGTGATCAAGTAAAGAAATCAATTCATGGTGAAAGTCTAATCCCTTTGTTCATCCATTTGGATACTTGTAGTAACATAACCCTTTAGGGACCCTTTTAACTTTTAAACACTCCCCAAGGATGCGCCAATTTCCTCTCTTCCAAGCATACCTCTCAAAGCTTAAAATAAAACATTTGGACAAAGTTGAATATAATGAGGGACAACTGCCTAAAAATAGGGACACATTTTAATTATAGCTCTCATAAACTTAGAAAGCTGCTAGAATAAAAAGTATTTTGTTTTCATGCATTTTATGAAGGATATGAAGTCTGAAACTAAAATGCCTGTCATTATTTAGTGAATTAAAACTTTACTGATTTGCCACAGAAATCCAAAAAAACCCCACAAATTTTATAAGGAACAGAACAAAAATATGAGGCGAAAATCTGGACAGTTGAGAGGTATGCTCCCAAGCAACACTTGCAATAGGAAAGCGAATTATCTTTGTCCAGCTGGAGTACAGAACACATTTAATTGTAGCTACCTCCAACAAAAAACTAACACCCCTCCAATCACAATCCAGTAAAAATTATCATTTCATTACAAACTTGTATCAGAGAACCATGTATCATCATTTCCAAAGCAAATTGGATTCTTTTAAATTAAGAGCAGACCTACTTTGAGGTTCTGTCTTATTTAAACTTCTTCTTATAGACACATACATACCACATGCCACCAAATTTATACCCACTACTACTTCTTACAACCTCAAATCCCTCAAGCAACCTTGACCTATTCTTCAAACACCAAGCTACATTGCAAAAGTAACAGATTCTCCCTCCTAGCTCCCAAACTTTGCCAAACTACTTAAAAGATCTTATTAACTTTACCAACTTCAGGCCGCATCTTAAAGTTTACCTTCTAATACCAAGAACATTCAAATGATTCAGTACTGGCCACATTGTCTAACATCTTCATCCTGTTTTCTTAGCTATACTGCAAACATATTCATGTGTTCCTTTCTTCTCAGAAGATTCATACGATGCATAAATAGTGTATGTAGCCTATTATTTTACACCGTTGTTTGTCAATTGTAGTTAGCTCACTCATACTTACATTCACAGTTTCAAATAATTTCTGTACGTATTCCTAGGATTGGATTGAAATTGGTCCTCATGGATCAGTGCTCAAACCCTGGTGAACACACTTAAATACAATAATTACAATAAGTGACGGACAACAATGCATTAAGAACATTAAAAAAATCAAACTTTAAGATGAACTGTGGTTGAAAGGGGGTTTAAAAAGTATGTGTGGTATGCTCTGTTTAGTGGATATGATGTACTCTTTTTAATGGATATAAGACTACAAGAAAAATAATAAAGTCAGGAAGTATAAGGTGTGTGTGTGTGTGTGTGTGTGTGTGTGTGTGTGTGTGTGTGTGTGTGTGTGTGTGTGTGTGTGTGTGTGTGTGTGTCTGTGTGTGTGTGTGTGTGTGTGTGTGTGTGTTTGAGCAAACAGTGGTGTGGTATAAATAGGAAGAATGTTCCAGAATAAAAGTGAAACGAGAAAGAAATGTGCTGACAACTGTGAGCATAATATATGTTTTTCAAGAAATATATGCAATGAAAGAAACAAATAATAAAACAGAATTAACAAAAGTTGTGTATGTATATGCATCTACAACTACTTCAAGTCATAAGAGCATTTAGAAAGACTACAACTATTTTTGATAATAAACAAAGATTATATGGATAGGGAATTTAAGGAAAAAAGTGAGGAAGAGTGAGGCTGGCTATGTGACAAAGAGGGATGGAGCCCTTACTGTAAATCAGAAGACCAGAGTTCAGTTAGCAGTCCTAGCACTGCAGAAGTCAGGCAGGGAGGAAGGAATTCCTTCAGGATTAGTGAAGGTTGCAAACCCTGTGGGGCACACTTTGTCTGATTCTCAGGGGTCAGGGCTACTTGGTGAGAATGCCCTGTGGAAGTAAGGGAATGGCCTCTTTGGTCAATTACATGACCCCACCCCATGCTTTGACAAAAGTATGTGTCAAGTGGGGTTAAGACCAGCATATAAAAAGCCAAACTTCTAATGGCAGTCTGAATAATGAACTGTCTCAGCTGTGCCTCATTCCAGTGACATGAAGCAAGCGGATACACTGGTTTTAAGCAGCTGATAAATGGCAAGCAGTGGTTGCAAAATAAATAAATAAATAAACAAAAAGTATGGAGAGTAAAATGTCAGCAGATATGAAGGAATGAAGAGAGATTTGTAAAATAGGTGACCTAACTAAAGCAATAAAAAGGTAATATGCCTGCAAACAAGGATGACTAGAAGCAGAAATAGACTTTGTATAGTCAGAAAGTATATGAAAGGTAAAAAGGAGACATGTAATAGCTCTATCTGCAGGCTCTGTAACTATTATTGGAGTATTTGGTAAGCAACAGAATGTAATTGCAGCAAGGAATGGGGTCAACAGACCAAATGGAGAATAAAAAAATAATTAAAATTTTATAAAAGAAATAGAAAAACCTATGGAAAGAACATGGAGAAATCATTGAATACTGTACGGCAGGGGTGTCCAACCTTTTGGCTTGCCGGGACCGCATTGAGTGAACAGAAATTGTCTTGGGGCCGCATATAAAATATATCATGTAGTTAATTCTTTCGCTGCCACAGGAGACCAAAGTCAACCTCCTGGTTGTACTGTAGGTGCATTCGGACAATTAATAAATGTAATAAATGCCTAATATTTGCCTAAAAATTCTAATTCTCATTCTGATTTTAATTCTCTAATCTAACAGTTAACTCTACCATCTTAGTTAATATATAGACTTTTTTTTACAAATAAACAGATATTCACTACAGCACTAACATTTCTCACTGGGAAAACCACTCCAGCAGTCCATCTACATACAATGTTAACATTAGCAGTCCTGCAATACTATAATCCACAAAAATAAGCCAACAAATTTGCAATAAAGTAAAGAATTCATATTACTGACTTAATAAAACAATTCTGATTAAGCTACAAGAGGGTCTCACCCAAACAAATGACTGGTGCCAGAAACATGGCCTCAAGCTAAATGCCAAAAAATGCACAATCATCCCCTTTGAGGAGAGTGATGTCCCCACAAATTATCACATTAATAACAATGTTGTAAGCACACAATCAGTCGTGAGGTACTTGGGCACCCAGGTTGATAGAAACCTGACTTTTAACCACCATGTTGTCTCCGTTGTACGGAAAGCTTTTTACATGGCCCACCTCATTAGTAAGGGTATCTCATCCAGGGACAAGGAGGTCATAACATCCCTGTATTCTTCCTTTACAAGAGCAATTATTGGGTGCAACACCCCTTTTGGTACGTGCCTCAGCAAAACACCATGCCAAAAGAAGACTATAACCATTTCTGACAAAAAAAGGTCAAAGGACTGAGTTCACTTAGTTATCCAAACGGACTAAAAAGCTTTTTGCTTTCTTCTGTCTCTCACTGACCCCTATAAATTTCATCACTGGATCCTGCCTTAAGAGACATTCTCCACCTCAGAAATGCTGGTTATGTTTAAAACACTCACTACAAAGACCACAGCCTTCACTGCAATATAAACAAGACACTTTGTATGGAGAGGTTCTTGACACAAAAACTTTCAACTTCTGTAAAAAGCTCCTCTCATTATCAAACAATGTAGTTCAACAACACTACAACTGGATGGATAGCCATGAATGTACTCCTTAAGTGAGTAGCATAGCCTTCATCAAACCGGAAGGAAAATCCACATACTAAACTTTCCCAGCTGGATGGCTAAGATCTAATATTGGTTACTCAAGTCTACTTGTCTAAGCAGAGGGGCCTATTTAACTAAGAATTCCATTTGCAAAAATATATTCAGTACACATATTAAATCTCTCTCTCTTATACACACACACACACACACACACACACACACACACACACACACACACACACACACACACACACACAGAAAAGGAGCCCCTACTTGTAAAATAGGCAACTTCAGTAATCACATGACACAGCCTCACCGATTGAAATTGTCTGGAAGTCAAAATATCTGAAAAAGAAATAATAATAGAAATGGATTCATCCATGCAATTTCCCACCATCAAAAGGACCATCAATAAATCAACAAACAACTGCTCAGCAAAAATTAAATCAATAAGAAATCTATAAAATCTCTAAGATCATACTACATACTGGAGTAAACATATAACTTCCCTCCAATCTAAAGCCATTTGACATTCAGACATTTTAATTTGTGCAGAAGTTATTCACAGACTGACCGTTTACTAAGCTGTAATGCTGACCATCGCTTTTGAAAAAAACAAATTCCCACACTTTGTCAATAGCTCAAAGTGAAGAAAGGATTACTTTTTTTTATGTATTATGTATTTATTTAATTTTGGAAAACATCTTTAAAACTATTAAATTGATCACACACCCAGAAACACAGAAAAGTTATTGTGATAAGTAAGCCACAGACTGTTGCAAGAAATCAGTCACAGCACACTATGCTTACGTCCGAACCAATGAAGCATACCTGTCAATTCCAAAAGAATTAAAGTAGAGTAATAAGAAAGTTATTTGCAAGGTTACATGGCAGTTTATATTGGAAATAAGTGGAGATATTAAAAACGCTCTGTTTCTCATAATTATGCTGAAAAGTCTTCCAAGGTAAATACAACCTTCTGATTTAGCATGGAACCATACCTCTCAACCTTAGAGCGAGAATTCTGGACAAAGTGAAAAATAAAATTGGGACACAGGCCCAAAAATAGTTATGCATCACAGACACCATTGAAACAAGTGTAGCTGCAAACATTATACATCATGTATAATGTTTCTATCTCATTATTGTCAGTTAAGCATTATATGGCTAATTCAATCCTGCCTTCTTTTGCAACAAAGAAAACCATACTTTGAAATGACAAATCCATTAAAAATAATAAAACACATTGGCTCCCCATCCTGCAACTTCCTACCTGCAAATAACCACAGAGCTTTCACTGAAACTAGGTCTGCTTATTTCCACAGAATGACAACTTTCCCTAATTAAGTCTAATGGTATACAATCTACCAGGATCTGGACTATCTGAAATAAATTAAATAATGGCCTGTAAATTGCAAGTGCACTTTGTTTAATTAAACTACATTTCAAAGCCCACTTGCTGTATTTTTTCAGTAACATCCCAATATCCATTTCCAGGTCACTTTACAAGACATTGACAGTGGTAGACTTGGTATCCTCCAGATCCCTACAGGACCACACTCATACTGCTAACATTGTCCATTACATGTAAATATCCATCCACTGTAAATGGCAAGAAGCTATGTCTTAAAAAAATCTATTTTTGGCATTCTTAGTACCTAAGTATCAGGTTTTGAAACAAAGAAACATATTCTCCACAGTTTGTAAGTCTCTGTCTTTAATAATCATCTACTATTGCAGCACTCCAAATGCAAACACACACATAAACACTAAAACCCCCAACATTTAAAAAACGACATTGTGCCCACTTGATTTGCCAGTATTGATGATCCACCAAAGATATGCTTACTGTTGTCCAATCTACCACTGCTTAGAACCCACCAATGACAAGACAGTACTGGGTGATTTTTTTGTTTGTCAAAAAAAACAAACTTTATATGCTACAGTCCCACATTAGTCAATCCATTACTGACCCATTAACCCTAGGCTGCTGTCTCATTCTTAATCCCTGGGACTGCATTACCTTGGATGACTACTTTTATTTCCTAAGCAAAAGACACAAATTGGAAGATGAGGTGAAAATTCAAACAGTTGAGAGGAATGATTTCATATTCAATACAACACTCTCCCTGTCAGAAAAGCTGCAATTTAATGCAAGTGTACTTTTAATGTAGGATGCATTTGCGAGCTAACTTGTTTGTATGTTAGCCTCTTTGGGCATGTGTCTCTCTCTCTCTCTCTGTATCTCTGTCATGCACACATAAACACACACACACACACACACACACACACACACACACACACACACACACACACACACACACACACACACACACATACACACACTTCTACTTTCATGCACACAAACATTCTGCTTTCATGCATGCACTCGCTCACACCATACTTACCTATTAACATAGGTTAAGTGCTGTCTCTTTAAAAGGCAATGGCAGCAAATCCATAGACGAGTCCCTCTGCAGCAAGAACACACACATTGATTCTTTGGCATGAAATAATGGCGCGAATACACAGACCCTTCTTTGGCGCAAAAAAATAAAAACTAGAAGGATGCTTTGGTGCATGCACACACCAATGTTAGAGTTACAGATAACAGCCGTGAAAAACACAACAAAAAAGTGTTTTGGGGCATGCATACATCGATGTTGGAGTTAGAGGTAGAGGGCCGCATGGCAGAACTCTGAGGGCCACATGCAGCCCACGGGCAAGAGTTTGGACACATCTACTTTAGGGCAACACATATAATATAAGCGTGATTTAATTATGAATTGGTGCTTCCCATTTTTATTTGTGTATGATTATATACCCCCGGATTCAGTAAACTTCCATGAAGGAGTAGCTTATTCCTGCATGGAAGCGACCGTTTAGGAGCAGCATGGCAGCACACCATGCATAAAAATGAAAGCACGCTGCCTGAGCTCCTAAACGGACATGGAGCATGGATGAGTGCAGGGGGCATGTCTGAGAGCAGATCTCTAACAATATACATGCCCCAGCAGTCAAGAACTGCAGTTTAGCTATTACAATGAGCGAGACTGCTCATAGGGGGTTGCATACCCCCAGCAACACCCCCCAAGTTTATAAGAGCAATATTAATATAATAATACAATTTATTTTTTTTTTATCAAACAGATTAAATTTAACCGTAGGTGCGCAGGTTTGCCCATTGTTAAGCTACGTATACTGTAGCTTAAATGGCACAAGAAGATAAATATCAAGATACATGAAAATAAAGCAGTACTGCAATAGTGTAGTGGTTAGAGCATTTGCCTCACACACAGTCATTCCTGGTTCGAGTCTTACTCCACTACATTCCATTTTCCATGTCAAATAACTTTATGAACAATATTTTTTGTTGTATAACCTACTAAATAACATATATTTGTGAACTGGAGTACTGTATTAAATGCAGATGTGAGGCGTCATTGTAATAATGTTGCAAAATCCACAGATAAACACAAGTGCCCCATACAGTATATGTACACATGAATCAGGGATACAAATAGAAGGTATAATGGGTAATGAATGATAAATCCATACAGTGTCCAAATCCACCACCTTCCCAAGAACCATGTTACATTTCTGTCTAAATTAGTGTGGGGGTAAGGGGGAGTAAGTACTATTAAGCAGTAGTAAGTGGGATTAAGCATATTTAAGAAGTAGTAAGTGGGAGTAAGCATATTTAAGCAGTAGTAAGCGGGAGTACGCATATTTAAGCAGTAGTAAGTGGGTTTAACCCTGTTTTCACAGGGGTATGCAATGCACACACAGGTTGAACAATATTGAAGCTAACTCTCTGTAAACATATTTAACCAGAAGTTAGCATTGCTTACCTTCATTCAAACCCATGCAAACCCACTTACAATTGCTTAAAAGTGCATTAATCACACTGTATCCAACAGCTGCTGCTCTGCCCAGCAACAAAATAAACAGCCCTTGCAGGTCTTGAACCCAGGACCCTATACATCATAGTCACAGTAGCTAACCAGTAAGCCATCACAGCATTACATAAAACTGAGGTATCACCAAACAGATCCTCACTATAGGAAAATCAAACTTAACATGTGAAAGGAATCAATATACAGTTTTATGTTGTATAATCTACTACATAACATAAATATGTGAACTGGAGTACTGCATCAAGTCCAGATGTGAGGTGTCATTGTAATAAAGTGTTGAAATCCCCTAATAAACACAAGGACCCCATGCAGCCTAATTACACATATATCATGGATACCAAATATATATATATAGCATGTAATGAATAATAAATCAATGCCAAACAGCAAATAGTATGCAAATTAAAAATTAAAAATTAAGCAATGCTAGGTGTAAGCAATGTGTAGGCCAGCTAAATCAGTTTGCCCATTGGTATACCCCTTTAAGCAATGCCAACCATAGGTAAGCAGGTATGCCCATAGCTTAGCATTTTCAAAACTGCCCAATCATGGCAAAGTGCGAGAAGTCTGTCCTACTTAAACCAACAGGCAGGAATGCATCTCATAACTGGTTGCAGCTTCTTCCTGCAGGCACTATGACCGGTGTGGGAGAAGGAGTGCACTTCCAGGAAAAGTGCTGGGGCATCCTGGAGTCCAAAGTCATGGCAGGACTCCTTGTTAAAAACCATGACCAGAGACTGCTGCAGGGCCAGTACCAGGGTTCCCAATATAAAGCAGAAGCCTGGGACCGTCTCGTCCGTGACCTCACCAGTGCCACTGGCATACCTCAAACTGGTGAGCAGGTCAGGCATCACTATGCCGACCTGAAGCAGAGAAAGAGGAAGCTCTTGGATCAGTGGATCCAAGAGGCTAGGCAGACGGGGGATGTTCCAGCAGTGTGTAAGTATCGGTCTACTACCCGTTTAATAATTGCCAGCTCATGTATATTATGGATATGTATGGCTAAATATTCCTCTTATGTCTTTGACAGCAGCAGATGAGCAGGCTGTGAACTGGGAAGCCCATGCCTGTAGATTGCAGAGGTTCCATGTTCCAGGTTTATATATATATATATATATATATATATATATATATATATATATATATATATAACTACACATACACACACATAGATATGTATAGGAAGATACATATTTAAAGAGTGCACAGCATATTGAGCAGCCAGTATTGTAGAATCACGAATCTCCACTTTAATGCACATCCACAATTCAGAATGGATAAAAAAGTACCATATTAAGCGCTTTCACCCAGAAATCTCCCGAGCTTCATCAGAACATATAATGCTTAAAATAACCACCCTTTTTATACTACTCATGTATATTTCCCCCAATGAAATCATCTCATTAATATTAATTAACATAATATCAGTAATTCAATATCTAAAACTCTCCTTCATTAATTTTATATTATTTGCTTAACTAAATCTCTTTACTTAAAATATGTTCTAACATGAGTAATCAAAACTTAAGCGTACAAACTATACATACATTGCAGACATTAAATCAAAAATGTATGTATATTTTGTACTCAAGTTTTATAATTTGAATTACTGATATTATAATAATTAATGTTAATGAGATGATTTCACTGGGGGGAATATACATGAGCAGTATACAAAGGGTACTTATTTTAAGCATTACATGTTCTGATGAAGCTCGGGAGATTCCTGGGTGAAAGCGCTTAACTTATATTATATGGTTTTATCTGGACCTATGGTTCTTTTTTATCCATTCTGAATTGGGATGTGCATTAAAGTGGAGGTTCGTGATTCTACAGTGGTGTTTTTGTTTTTTGAACTGTTTGCTACTGTACGCTGGTTTGTGAACAGCCAGTATTCCTACAGTTGCCACCTTTTCAAATGGACAGTGTATGATTCACTCATACAAAAGACAATTGTTGCCTGAAACATATAATCACAGAGAAGTCAAAGGATATGACACCACACACAGGATTGCATACATAAGAAATGTTTATTTGTTTACTATTACAGCTGTATATGCCATGTCATATAGCTGTTAAGACTTTGAAATACATACTAACTGAGTAATGCAACTCTCAAGCAGATCATTTTATACAGTAATCCGAAAGCATGACATATGTCACTGTCTAGGCCAAGGAGTTCAAGCAGTACAACAGTAAAGAAAGACTGGGCCAGAGGATAACAATCAATCAACAGTAAGTAATGCAGATGTATAGTTCAGCAGCCTGTAATTACACTCTATACTCAACCCCTAGGGGGAAAAGACTTAAGCTGACAAAACAGATGTATCTGTTACATAACAATGCTTAACTGAAAACATCGCAATCACATTGACAAACAGAACAGTCTGTATGACAGTAAGCACTAGGCCACCGATGTCCCCAAGATGAAATGTATGGTAATGTACAGCCATATACCTTAATGCAGCTTACTACCTATATCCCTGACATGTTGTAACAGCCTTGGTTGTACATGGTGCATACCGCTGCCACATAGACTGACTTACAAGGGCATATAGCACAGTTACAAACACTGACCTGTGGACTGCAGAAGGGCCACATGTTTTGTGCAGCTGAAGCCCACATATATATGGACCCTACGCCACAATATGTGTGGGGGCCACAACAGCACTGGAATAATGGCAGGAATAGAAGCATGACATAATCACAGGCCACTAAATAACAAACCCTTACTGCATGTCATATGGACAAAACCTGTTATATAGGTAGAGGACAGAGGCCAGAACACAGACCCATATGTGAAATAGTGTTGTTATACACTGAGAAAGTTGCTGGTGTTACAGGATAGTCTGCAACATACCCTTAGTCAGTAATATGAAGTCAGAAACACAAATGGATGTAGCCATGTACAGATAGCACTCAACACACACAATGCCAGTGATATATCCGGCACAAGACCTGTGTGGTCAACAGACAAAACATAACAGGCACACCTCTGGTCATCATGTGGATAGGCCCACAGTTGAGAGCTATGCAGACAGACTGCATTCCATGTTAAACTAGTATGTACACACAAACCTTGTAACACTGGTGCTATACAATGCATATAACAACACTACTCACACTGTCTGTAGGTCTGGAACCTTCTACAAATATGTAGCTGGCCTGCAAGTCCTCTTGTAAGAGGTATTGCTACCTGCTGTCTGTAACACTGCTGCCCACACACAGGAAGGATGTCCTCCATACAGGAAAGGTAAAGGGACCACACCCACATGATGTAGGGATTCATAGTAGTGGGTTACCATGACGGTGGCAATTGGAAGTACTACACAGCACGCTGCATGCAGGTAGGACACTGACTCAGAGGCCATCACCTGATCATGTGCATCACCTAAAAAATCCATGCTGCAATCTATTCAAAGCAGCTCAATTCATTTACTGGAGTGAGACTGAGATACAGAGAGAGAGAGTGAAAGCCAAAAAAAAAAAAAAAAAAAAAAAAAAACATCCATCCAGCAAACTATCCAGAAGATACATAATTCCCACAACAGGTATGTGAAGTATATATGCATGTAATTGAATGTAGTACTTGGTCCATAATAATGGGATAGATTATGTGGAATGCTTATATGTGCCATTAGGTGTTGTTGTTGTAATGATGTCCAGCTGAACAATTGCCATATACAATAGTGTCTGTCCCTGTGGGCAGTGGGCCATACCTGTCAACTGTGCAGATTAGCACTGACTGACAAGATGAAAGTCATCATAATGTGTGTTGTGTAATGAAAAACATGTATATTAGTGTGGCCAATAGCTGGTGGTGGCAGTAATGCCATTATGATGGACACGTGGGTTCCACAGCCCACCACTTTAGGACAGTCATGTTAACTTGTAATGTAGCATACAGAAATGCCATAGGTGTGTAATAGGCTTACCTGTAATCTGTCCCTATTTATACCCCACTAATGTTAGGCTGTGTCCACATGTGGCACCTGTCTGTATTGTAGCAAGGCAGAACAGTGCAGTTCTGCATGAAGGAGAGTTAGAGAGTGTGGACCTGATGTCTGAATGCACTATATATATATATATATATATATATATATGTATATATAGATATATATATATATATATATATATATATGTGTGTGTGTGTGTGTGTGTGTGTGTGTGTGTGTGTGTGTGTGTGTATATATATATATATATATATATATATATATATATATATATATATATATATATATCTACATATACAGACATATATATATATATATATATATATATATATATATATCTATATATCTATATATATACACACATATATATATATATATATGTGTGTGTGTGTGTGTGTGTGTGTGTGTGTGTGTGTGTGTGTGTGTGTGTGTGTGTGTGCATGTGTATGTCTACATATATACAAACACACACACATATGTATATAAATACATGTCCCCTAGTTTTGCATCACAGTGCTGCATGCATTGTGTGAGGGAACATCACACATATCAGTGTACACACACACACACACACACACACACACACACACACACACACACACACACACACACACACACACACACACACACACACACACACACACACACACACACACACACACACACACACACACACACACACACACACACATATATATATATATATATATATATATATATATATATATATATATATCTACAGCAGTAAGTGTGTGCAAAATGGATGGTTATGTCACGTGTGAACCCCATGTTGGGAACACGTTGCCCTTATTTTTTAAGGTGGGATTGGGAATTTGGGGAAGGATAGCAGGTATATTTGTGGAGGTGGGTTGGGTTGGAAGATCGAAAAGACAGCCTACAGGGGCGGTATATGATACATGCGGTGGGTAAACACCCTGGATGGGGAGTGTTGTCTGTGATGTGGAAGCCCCATGAGCCCCCATATGGAAACAATGGGAACAAGGCCCCCACCCTTGGCCAGTCACAACATCAGCTTCACAGCCCTGAATATGCCTGGGCTGGAGGCTGAACAGGAGGATCATGTGGACCCTGTGAGTGTGTACTGAGAGCCTCAAGGTGCTTTAGCACATCCCCAAGTCTCTGTGGTGCTCCATATGCACCAGACCCTGGACCTGACCTCGAGTGATAGGATCATGTCTGTGTATGTTCCCGGGGGTGGGTACACCATTCCCTGAGGTGGTTCCATCTGAAGGTAGTGTAGGACCAGTAGATGAGAATGCCTAAGGGTGGGTCCAACATGTGATGTAGCCTGGTATGATGGCCAGATGAGGTGGGAGAGCTGGTTCTGCTAGCAACTGTTTCCTAAACATGCTATTGTGTCATTGTTATAAAACATATGTGGGTAGTAATAGTCCACACATTCCTGGATCATTTCCAGCAGCATGCATAGATATCCCCAATAACACAAATCAACATATGTGCAGCAATCACATAGCAAATAGAACACGTGCATATATGGAACCATAGTGGCCCTTACAATGGCATACAGGTGACATTGTCTGTAACAGGCCAACAATGATTGTGTCCCCACAGGGAACATGGCTACAAACACACTCCACAAAGTGTGGTACAATACGATATATGTCCCAATGATAGGTATTCTGTAGACATACCTATTGAGTTTTGCGATCAGATTGTTGTTGCAGATATGGTGGGGGGGAGATAGAGATTTGTATTAAAAACTATGATAACCTTGCTGTATGAGGTGCTCAGACCTGTTTCCATCTTTATGTCTTTCAGGCAAGATGTCTCATGAGAGACTTCCTTTTTATACAGAAGACAAAAATGAGGTAATCATCACACACCTGGTGCAGCACTACCAGGTGTTGTTTGGCTGAATGGCGCATGAGCAGCAGGAGCAGACTGCCCTGTGGAATGATCTTGTCCACAGAACAAATGATGTCAGCCTGCATAACCCCAGTTATGAGCAAGTCCAGCATCATTGCACAGACCTACTTTGCAATGCCTGTCAGTGTGCTGCTGCAGTCAGGGGGGATCAGTTCACAACAGTGGGGTCATGCCATCCATCCTCCCTGGCACATGTTGAGGAGCTCCTTGCCAGCCTCAGGGCACCTGCCCACCCGCACACATCACCTGGTGGAGAGCGTAGAAGAGGTGGGTGCTACCCACACAATGGCAGAAGAGCATGCAGGTAAGTCCACAAGGCACATCAGTAGACCATTGTTGCATATCCATTCACATCTGTGTAGTTAGATCATGCATATATGAGATGACATATATATATATATATATATATATATATATATATATATATATATATATATATAGTCTGTTGCTGCATAGTAGTAATAAACAGATGTGCATAATCTGTAGTATTGTGGGCTTGTACTGTTGATGTACTGTAATGCTGCACCCACCCTGTACCAATGCCACAGCTGTGGCTACTGACATCACATCTCTCACACACTTATGTAGGTCCCTCTGGTATACTTCCAAAGCAGCAGCCTGTAGCTGGTGAGTATGGTGTTTGTTCAGGTTTGCCAATACACCTGTCATGTTATGGCTATGGTATATTCCATGCACACATTTAACACACCTACCCATAATGCATGCCATACCTGGTCACATATTGTTGCTGTTAACTGCACTGCATCACAGTGGTCACCA
Organism: Protopterus annectens; assembly: GCF_019279795.1. Taxonomy (NCBI): domain Eukaryota; kingdom Metazoa; phylum Chordata; order Ceratodontiformes; family Protopteridae; genus Protopterus; species Protopterus annectens. Next base: position 1,198,005,216 of record NC_056746.1, on the reverse strand, counting down.
TGATGGTGTATCTGAAGGGTATGTCAGACTCCTGCAATATAACTAACATCCTGTCATTGCAAAATGTGTGCACTGAGATGAACAGAATGGTGGGACAAATGGCCTACAGTAGGGACATGTGTGAAACATCATCCTTATACAGTGCTACAACAGTGTATATACCAGTATTACAATGGCAACTGTTATAGATCTACACTACTGCATACCACAATACTGCAGTCCACAACCCTTACAACCTGCAATGTGGTCCTAACATGAGCAATGAGTGTGTAATATGGAATCATATGTTTGGATAGCAAATATGGGGAATGCATACCTTCACAAACACTGGAAGCATATGTGGGCACACACTCCAGATAAAATATAGTAGAAGCAGCTGTTGAGGTACTGACCGCATGTATTTGTCATGGAAATGCACCTCCCAGCAAGTACACGTCCCCAATGTCACACCAAGAAATGGTCTGCTGTCCAAGACATTTGGCCATCAAATGTACCCACTTATCTGCAACAGAGGCAGCCATGGCTTGCACACATCTTACATGCCATGGCATGGGCCCCATACCCAACAGGTAGCACCCAGGAGTTGGACATGTAGCCATACCTCACCATTGCATATACCATGGCAAACAGTGCAGACAGTCATGTATGTGGCGAGGATGTATGGGACAGGAATAATGTAGGAAATAAACAGATGGCCATCCAAAAAAGATGATGTCACATGTATCAGACTGGTCATGCAAGCTGCCTAGTAACATGCCACAACACTGAGGGGGTTGCAGGAATGTCTAGAAAGTACTAGCTGTTCAGTACCCATGTCAGCAATTGCCTGGACTCTGCAAACATGTGGCCCATGGGTTAGGGTAATCGGATATGACAGTTGTACCATAGGAAACATCAGCCAGGTCTCTCTACAGGTAGCATATACATAACAGAAGAGGTCCCCAAAAGGCATGCATTGCAATGTGTACTGGTGTACCAAGACCATGTTGAAAACCTACAGACAGTATCACGTAAGATGCATGTGCTGCACAACCAACACCTCACCCCACCTCAGGCCCACCATCCCCATCTGTACCATGCCAGTTCCAGTGTACACCTGTATGTTTGCCATTCTTTAGCTGGGACTAGGCTGTTACACGTGGTGTTCAGTGTTTGGGACATTGCAAACTGGCACACATGTGTAGGCCATAGTTGTCAAGCATCTGAAAAAAGGCTGACGGTGGGGAAGGGGTGTCATCATGACACAACAGTGCACTGCAGCAGGGATCCAAAGGATGCTTTGAATGGCTGTATCTGCACACAGTCAGGGTCCGGAACTGTGGCAGACATAATCTTGACTCCACAGTTATAGTGCTGGCAGTGTGTGAACTCCAAGGGATGTGCACATGAGTTGACCTTGCAATCATGCAGAGTTGGGGACATGTGTAGGGCAGGCTGACCATATACTGGCAAATGCAGATGGCCCATGCTAGTATACCCCTGCTAGGAATAGTGACTGCTGTAGTACACATAACAGTAGGTGCAACAAACCATCATGATGAGGGCATGCACACATATGCACCCATGAAGTGTATGCATCTCAATCAGCTTCAGCACAACTAACATATGCAGTAATGTGGTCCCATGGCATATCAAGGAAGAGGACATCATATCAATAAGGGTGTGTACACTCCCCATAGTCACAGTAATGTTTGACAGTTGTCAGTGTAATAGTATCATATTGGTCATACATGCACCACTAATGATAACATCTGCAAATCAGACATCAGGCATTCACAAATGACATCTGTCCACATATCATCCCAGGAATGTGTCGGACAAACACATAGGGGCTGAGAGCAGCAGAGCAGACATAACTGACACAGTAATACACATTCAGCAGTGGTGTGTACACCTGTAAGGTATGGTGCAGGGTGCTGAACAGGTGCACAGCAATACTGTGAACATGGGTGCAGTATTTTCCAGGGGAAGGGGCATCACCTACTAACACAGCGCATGCATCACACATGTATACTGTAGCTAGCATGGATTGACTATAGCTGCACTGCATATTGTTGCATACCATATGTTATTCATGTTGACAGATGGGTAATGGGAGGTCTGTGTGTAATATCTTCATGTAACCTCACCCGTAAGTGTGTGTGTGTGTGTGTGTGTGTGTGTGTGTGTGTGTGTGTGTGTGTGTGTGTGTGTGTGTGTGTGTGGTGGGGGTTATTTTGTCTGTAAATGCAATCTGGTGGAGTGGAGGGGGGGTTGATGCATGTAGGATGTGTGTGTGTGTGTGTGTGTGTGTGTGTGTGTGTGTGTGTGTGTGTGTGTGTGTGTGTTTGTGTGTGTGTCCATGTATGCACATGTGTGATTGTGGGGTTGTTCATATGTCTCAACTTCCCTTTGGAATCATGCAGGACATGGACTGACACATGAGACACCAGGAATACTTGTCTGATATGTAATCTCAGGACAGCTGATAGTATAATAAGGTCTGTAGCATGGAATATGCATTGGGAGGGAAACTAGACACCAGGTATACTGTTAAATTTGCAATCAGCAGAAAGGTGAAGGAATATCCATGTATGCAGCACTACAGATGCATTGGGGAATTACTAGACAACACCAGTGAGTGTATCCAAATATTACTGTTGCCCACATAATAAGTTGATTGAGCAACAGATCTTGCATCTACTGAGCAATAGTTATGTATGACACTCCAGTGTGTGACATTATTGAGTGACTGCAGTAGCCCCTAACATATGGGGACCATGCTCACGATGTCTGGACATACTCAGGGTGAACACTGGATGAGAGTAGTGAGTCCTCCTAAAACTGACTCCAATCAAGTCAAAGATGTAATGGAGTAACAGGTCATGTTTTGTGATCACTTGTCTAGGCAATTAGAAGAATGATACGTTAATGAATGGCATTAATGAGTGTAAGTTTCCAAGTGTGATACAGGATGGGGAACTTAAGTGAATAAACTTGGGGCAGTCTGTAAACTCAGGGACAGGTAGGTATTATGGTGGAATGTCAGGGGGTGTATGTGTGTGTGTGTGTGTGTGTGTGTGTGTGTGTGTGTGTGTGTGTGTGTGTGTGTGTGTATATGTGTGTACTGTTAAGAAATGATGCACAGATCTTAAAGTGCATTTCTTGTTTCCCCTCACAGGTGGCGAGGTGGGTCAGGGTCCCTTCTGCTTGCAATCTGATGTTGGTGTCTATACAGACACTGAAAATGATGATAGGTGTGTTGAGACACAGGCGGGGTTGTCAGAGGCCAAAACTGTGCCATCATTTGACATCCCCCTGTTATCCACCCCATCCCTGCACACAGGCACAGTGCCTATAGATACCCCATCACCAATGGCCATAGCAGAGGGACAGTTGGCAGTTGGTGACAGTGCACAAGACAGTGTGGTATCTATGGCTGCTGTGTCTGGACACAGCAGCCATAGCCAGATGTCCAGCAGGGTACCACATAGGCAGATGTACAGGGGTGCTCATGGGAGGGCCACTGGTCATTGTCCCCCTGGCAGAAGTGCCACATCTGGTACCACCAGACACATGTTTCAGGCTGTCATGGAGGTGCAGGCACGTATGGAATGGTACACCAGACAGGGACTGAGGTTGCAGAGGACAGCTTTTGCAGCTGTGACAACATCTATGATCTTGCAGGTGCCCTCTGTTATTATACAGAGGTCATGAATAGATGGTGGGGTGAGATGGTGGGCCTCCTCGACCATGGATTGCTCATGCTAGAGCATGTGGTGGGAGTGGTGTGATGGCCACGTGGACATAGGCCAGCAACACCATCTGGAGGCTGACATGGATGTGCAAGGACACCAAGCCACTCCTGTAGTGGCAGTAGCAGCCCCAGAACAGCAAGGGGGCACTGTCCACACCACACCATAGCAGACCACATGCACGTGGCTCTGGCCAGTCCCAGGAGGGACCTGGTTCCAGTGGACATATGTCATCATCAGTGGAGAGTAGCATATCGAGGCTTGTGCCTGGATGGGCCGTGGAACCCCTGGCAGGCACAGTTTTCATGCCCATGGCTGGAGGCGGTGAACTGCACACCCTGCCAGGTATGGTCTGCAGCTGTCCAACAAACAACTGTATAGGGTGGCCACATGGCAGAACTGTGTGCATGCATACCCACACACAATGCAAACACACTTAGGGCAACCCCATACCTACACACACCACATCACCATGGCCATATCAGTAATTAAAACCCCTCACTCACACACATGGTGTCAAACATATGGCCTAGCATAGGTCTCTGGCAAACAAACAACAACATACCCTGTGCATATGATGATACCTGTGCCACATCCCTATCATCCATAACATTGATGCAGGGACAGGCTAATATGGTTCTGATGCACACAGTGACTGTACTAGAGTGTACCAATGTACTGCTGTGTAACATGTCAGCAGTAATGTTTAATGCTTACATTTCAGGTAGTGTAGCTGCCCAGCCATGATGCATTATAGCTGTTAGTAACAGTGAGTGATTGTGGTCTCCATAATTTTATCCATTTGTGTTGTAGGTGTCCATGTGTCAGCAGAAGAATGGTCTGCTGTAATATCTCACAAGGGGTATGGCATTTTGGTTACACCTTGGCTGTGCCATATCCTGTCTACAGGTGAACACATTTCACAGGTCTGTATAACAGTTACTGTCTGTGCCACATGGCTGATAGGTCTGGGGGTGGTGTATACAGGTGAGTGCAAGGTGGCTGCTGTTAGCAGCCCTTTTACAGTGGACAATGGTAGTTGTACTGGGTGGTACATACCACATGTTTGTGTATAACACACACAGAGGCTTAGGTGTTGATGCACTACACAGAGAATACTGTACACATGGATGTATGTACCTGTGCAAGGAACTCATTGTAGCCTGTGTAATTCCACCAAGCCAGACTACGCAGAACAACAGATTGTGGAATAAGCAGTCCGCTAGTTTAATGTCATTGACGATGGCACCAGCAGGGTATATGTCCCCTTCCCCAATGTAGTGCAATCCTCAACACGGTAAACATATGTGTGCTGGTGTGGGTGGCACAGCCCTACCCTTTGGAGGGTGAGAGGTGATGTAGAACCACAGATAGTGTGATAGACAAATATATAACTTGTTAACATGAACTGTTCAGTATTGCAACCAGCTACACAGGGGGATACACTCAACAGTAACCAGAATTATATTGGCTGTGTCCACAACAGCCACACCCAGCTATATATACCAACCCCAGTATCACTGTACACCTCTACAGTGGGGAATAGGCCATTTACACAGCTAACAGTAGTTGTGATGTAACGTATGTCCACTGGATGATACCTGTGACATGTTAGCATATGCCACGGAGTTCTTGGAAAGATGACCCCCTGGGGACATGTATATTCTGCAACCTGAAGTAGATTCCTCCACATACATGCACACTCTTACTTGGCAACACTAGGACTAGAAGCCTACCTAGGTATGTAGTGCTGTTGATGTGTGTGGCTTTAATTCCACACACCACACAGCTTTTAGGATGAAGTGTGTTCCATGTTATATGTTACATGCAGAACATCCCCAGGCATGTACAATCTGGTAATGGGGGATGTAATGGTTGTATATGGACAATACATAGTGTGACATACTGTCATATACACATTGACAAACACATAACAGTCAGACACACATCCAAAAGACCTGGGCCTATCAGTCCTAACTGCCTTGTCAGTGTGTCCAATGTGTTACAGGTAGGTTGCACATAGCACATGCATAACTGGGCTGGATAGTGTTATCAGTTACCTGTATGGCTGATGGTGACAGCGGTCACCATACGGTGGTACATGGGACATGTACCAGGGGTACCATGGTGCAATGACAGGATACCCAGCACCCACCCCCCTCTGTGGATATTGTATGCACTGGAACCCATGATGACACTCTGACATACCTACCATCACACATTGACCAGAACTGCCATGCAACCCCTTGTCCATCCCAAGAGTGCTACTACAGGGATATGCATCTAATGCACATGCCACAGGCATAGTAGGATGATGCATTGTCATATCTCTCATATTGGCAACAACATCACTATTCCTAATACTGTGTGGCAATGCATATTGTAATAGGAGTATGTGGCCTCGGAATGCTGTGCCCTACATATACACACACAATGCACACATACACAAACTTGCCAGAACTCAGTAGGTGTTCCATGTCTATCAACCCATTTGTACAACAGTGTTGTGCTGGTACTGTAAGGCCCAGGTAGCCCTTAGGGAGAGGAGTGTAACAAGGTACATGTAATGTCCGGTATAGCAGCAGCCACATCTAACTATGACAATGGGTGGTGCAGTGGCTGTGAAGGGCCTCGAGGTATTCCCAACAACAGGTCTACTAACACACAGACACTGATATTCACAGTAATGTACACGTACACATTTGTCAGTACTGGGGTGCATCAGTGCAGGTGTTTATAGGTGTGTGCCTGGCTGTTGTCCATGGAGGGATGGGAAGTGTAGAGGATGTGTGTACAATGGTATCATGCCACCTGCCATGTGCCAGCAGGCCATCTATCTACAGACACCACTGTGGTGACCCTAAGGGTGAGAGTGACATGCATCAGCCAATCCTCTGGGTGCCTCATGTAGAGGGCTGGTGAGGTGCTCCAGTTGACATGTATGCAACATGTATTACATAACATGGTTAGTGTCTGTCTTGGAGCTCTTTACCCAAGCATGTTCTGTTAACTGTGGTAGTGTAGTTAAGGTATCCATGGCATGTGGTACGTACAGGGTGTTAAGTCCTATTTGTGCCATTTATAACACAGCTAGGTAGACATGTCAGTGTCAGTCAAGCATAGATTGCCTGTACATATCCAAGATGAATACCTGACATCTGCACATCTGTACAATGACTGATAGACATCAGCTTGCCAAATAGTTATGCAGTAGGATGAATGTGTTGACAGATAAACGTCTGAAAATGATAGGTATGTCATTACTACATGATGGCAGCCCTCACTGATATGTGCTATACAGACAGTAGTCTACAGTTATTTTTCACATCAGATCATTATCCAGTAGGAAATATATAATGTGAAACAGCTCACACACCAGAAACATGACAGTGAGGACTCAGAGTCCATCTATGCATGCAAGGGTGTTTGTTTCCAGTACTACAATTAAAACTTACTTCCTTTGCCCCTTTAAACCCCTGTCCCCAAAATTTTGTAATTCCCCTTTAATTTCCTTTTTACTGCATTTTAACCCATTTCTTTTCCCTTTTAAAAGTAAAAAAATTCACATTATAAAATTTTACAAAAACCCCCTTTTTTAAATTACTTATGTCCCAACAGCCACAAATTGCCCGGAATGACACTATAGACAAAAGTTAACCCCTCATTACACTTAAACAGTTTTTTATTTCCCCTTTTTTTTCAGAAAATTGGGGGGTTTTAACAACTGGTTTACCAAGGGGGAAAATGGTTTTTAAATTTCACATTGTTTTTAATTAAAAAACATAAACATTTACAAGGTAACAAACCTAATGGGGTTTTAATGCCCCAAATTTAACTTACTTTAGAAAGCTTTTTTGCAAACCCCCAAATTTAAATGTAAAACTCCCTTTTAACCCCTCTTATAATTGTTTTCCCGAAAAAATAAAATTATTTAAAATTAATATATAAAATTAATAACATTAATGTGGCATTTTTTTTTCCCAAAATAAATTTTTTAGGGGGAAATTAATATAAATTTAAAAATTGTGTATTTTAAATTATATATTTATATTATTTATAATATTTTTATATTAAATATTTTAAAATAATAATATTTAAAATATTGGGGGAATATACAAACGTAATGTTTAATGAAAGGGATATATATATAATATAATATAATATATTTAATTAATAAATATATATATATATGTTATAAATTGTATATTAAAATATATATGGAAAATTTTTAGATTTTGTTTATATATATATATATATATATATATATATATATATATATATATATATATATATATTTTAAAATATATATAATATATATATGTTTACCCTATTAGAAATATGGGGATTGTATTAATATTTTAAATTATTGTATTTATATATGTTGGTATTTTAAAGGGGTTTTTTAAAAAGTTTTTGGGGGTAATTGTAATTAATTATATATTTTAAAATTAATATATATAATAATATATAATAATATTGTATAAAAAATCCAATATGTAAGTTGGAATTGGGGTAAGGGATAAAGATTTATTAAATTAAATAAATTATTTAAAATGTAATGGGGATATAATAAATATATAATATAAATTTATTAAAATTAAATTCCTTTTTCCATAATGGGGGTTTTAGATAAAGGTATGTGTTGTAAAAATCTGTAAGGATATTTTTAAAATAAAAATTATTAATAATTAAATATTAATAAATAATGGACCAATTAGGAGAACAAAAAATGGCAAACCCCAGGGGAACCCCAAATGGCCCCAAATTTCAGGGGAAAAACCCTGTATTTAAATATAATCTGGCATTTTAACAAGGGGTTTTAAAAGACATGTTGGGGTTGGAAACCGCCCCATTGACAAAAACCCATAGGTTCTGACAAACCCTCCTAAGGCCCCTCAAACATAAACCCTAAAATACTGGGGAAAGACCTGTGGCCAAAAGCCGGGGTTTTGGGACAGGGTTTTGGCCCCCAAAAATTGGCCCTAGGGTAAAACACAGACCTGTAACATGTGGGGCCAAGCCTGACAAATTAAAATTTAACAGGGCCAAGGGACATGGGAATAAATACTTGACTACCCTAATGCCCACATTTACAACCCCAACCCCAAAACCCGGTTTGTCCTAAAATAATTTACAATAAAATGGCCACATACTACCCTTGTTTAGGTTTACAAAAAATTGGGACAGCATTCCCCCCTCTTTGCAGAAATTTCAAAACAGTTTGGTGGGCCCCCAAACACTGGCCCAAATTATTTTTGGAACCCCCTCAACTGGGTAAATTTTTTCATAAGCCCCTTAGGGATTAACAAACCCTGGTGCAAACTACGGGAATCCCAACTTGGGCCCCATTTTTTATGGGAATAAAACAAGTAACCCCCAAAATGGCCCGGCTCCCCACAGGGGGGGTTTTCAAAAAGCAAAAGGTAAAACATGTTGGGAAAACCCTACCCACAAAACCCTGTTAAACCAAAAACCCAAATGGAAAGCAAACCTTTTTTAATATTTAAAACCCCCCTTTTTTGGCCCGTTCCCTGATTTTTTAAACCATCCTCATTGTTTTCCAAACCCCAAAATAACCCTACATAATGGGCCCCAAACCCCCATGTGGTTTCCAATGGGTTTTTTCCTGTTTGGTATGGGAATGTTGTGTTTCCCTCAAACATAATGGGGCCAATTAGGGGCCATACACTGGGGCACATTAAAAACAAAGCGGCCAAGAAACAATGTTCTAACCACCTGGGAAAAACAAAAAAAAAGGGGAAAAAAGGGGGGGGAATAAAAATAACTGTTTTTTACAATTACCATAAGGTTTTTAAACCCCCCACTATGTACACACAACCACAGAATGCCCAGGTTAAAGTTCCTTCCAAATATATTCAAAGGGATAAAAGCAACAGTTTATAAAGGGGTTTTTTAGGGTAAAGTGTCCCCAAAAAATTAAGGGCGAACGCCCCCTCTTAGGGGTACAATTACAAAGGGTTGGACAGGGTTTGGGGGGCCAAAAACTGGCCAAATTCAGTTCGGGGATACCCCCCAACATTTTTCGGTTTTAACAAAAGGGGTTTTGGGGTTTTGAACATTTTTGGCCAAAGGGGGGGATATTTAAGGAGTAAATCTTATCTTCCCCCCAAACCAAAAGCAATTTTCCTCGACATGCTTTGCAGTTCAAGGGTTTTGGGTTTACTGTGAGAACACAAGGAAAAGGAACCCCCCCAAACAATGGCCAGTTGGCCCGGGGGGTTTAACCCCAAAAGGTGGGATTTTTCAAAAACCCTCCGTCATCGGGGTTTTTGGGGGGCCAGGGGGCCCAAACCCAAAATTTTTTAAACCAACATTTTCCTGGGAAGGCAACCCCCTTCATTTTTGTGCATGTTTGGGAAATTCCTGGGTTTTTTGGGGGGTTTTTTAAAAAGGTTTGTTTTAGAGGATTCCACCCCCATTGGGGAGCTGGCCCAAACACCATTTAACCCCGCCCACATTTAAATGAAAAGGAACCCCATGGATTTCCTAAAATTATAAAGGATGGTTTCCTTTGGTTTGGGAATTTTTTCCACAGTTTTTCCCCTGTCCAGTGGGGAACAATTTATGCAAGAGGGCCATTTAGGGGGGGACATGGCCCTCCCTTACCCCCAAAACACCCGGCTTCTGTGGGGAAAGCAGGGAAATTCCAAAAATTTTTCCACCAGGGGATGAGAAGGGGAAGGCCGTAAACAAGGGTTTTAAGTTCCAAGCCCTGGTTTTTCCCCATTGGGGAAAGGTTTCAAACCCCTGCCTTTTACTTGTATTTTTAATACAATTTGCATTAAAAGGGACCAAAAGAAATTTGGGAAAATGTCCAAAGGTTTTGTTGGGGACACAAAAGTATAAAAGGGGTAATATGAAAACACATGCCGTTCCATGCGGGAATTTAACCCACCTTCCCCAGGGGGTCACAAAACTTTTTCAAAGTTTGGCAGGGCCCCGGATTAGGGACCCTTTCCCCCCAAGGGGTTTTTCCCCAAATTAAGAATCACAGGTTCCCCAAAAAACCCCAAGGGTTTAGGATGTAATGGGCCCCAAAAATTGTCCAAAGGGGGAAAAAAACAAAACATTTCATTGGGCCAAAAGGGGGGTTGGGATTGAATTACCAAACTTTTACTTACACAAAAACAACACGGGTTGCAGTGCATGGCAAGGGTTCCCAAATTTTTCAAAGGTGGTAGGGTTGAATGGTGGGGAAGGAAAAAGGCTGGGCAAGGTTGGTAAAGGTATTCCTTGGCCATCAGGGCCAAAATGGCAAATTCCCGGGATGTCTTCCCCCTTAGGTTTTCTGGATTGGGCCCAACCCCCGGGGGGAATTTTATTCCCATCCAAGTCCTGGGGGTTCCCTTTTGGGGGCCAAAGGGGGAATCTTGAAAGTATGGGCTTATTCCAGACTGGGGGGTTGGGTTGGAAAACATTCCCCAAAATTTCTTTTGTGACAAAATTTTGGAATTCCCCGGGGTGGCTGGGGGTTTGAACAAAATTGTTTCCCCAGTGTGGGTTTGACCTTCATGGTTTTTGAGGGGCCCCGGAAGGGCAAAGGTTTACATAATTTGACAGCATGGGGTCGGTTTCCCCGGTTTTTTAAAAATGGCATTTTTTTGTTCCCTACAGGGCATTTAAAAAGGGCCCTTGGGAGTCCCTTTTTGGGTTTTCTTTGGGCCCCAGTTTTTGGGGAAGGTTTTTCCTGGGGAAAGTTTTGGGATCAATTTTATTTCCTATTTTTGGGAAAGGGAAAGGGGGCCATTCCCTGTGTCCCACTGCAAACCACCTTTTGGGGTTTTATTTTGGGGGTATGGGAAATTCCAAATATGGGGTTTTTCCTAACCAAAAATTTTTGGTTTTTTGAGGCCCTGGGTGGAAAAATGTTTTTTTCAAGGGCCCCTTTTGTGAATATACACATGTGGGGTTAAAATTGGCTCCCCAGCCTCTCTTGTTTGCCTGAAACCCTTTAAGGTTTGGGCTTTTACTTAAAGGCCCCTTAAAAAATTTTCCCAAAAAACCTGCTAATGAACCCCGGTTTCCACTGCACCTACTGGGGGGTTTGCCCCCCTGCCCTTTCCCGTTGGGTTCTTTTTCCCGTAACAAAAAAAAAAAAAAAAAAAAAAAAAAAAAAAAAAAAAAATAAAAAAAAAAAAAAAAAAAAAAAAAAAAAAAAAAAAAAAAAAAAAAAAAAAAAAAAAAAAAAGGGGGGGGGGGGGGGGGGGGGGGGGGGGGGAGGGGGGGGGGGGGGGGGGGGGGGTGGTCTGGGTGGGGGGGGGGGGGGGGGGGGGGGAAAATTGGCAGCCCATGGGTTGGACCATTTTTTGGGGATTAATTTTTTCCAGGGCCTTGGGATTTTTCATTTTTCTCTAAATTTTTTATTCCCCAAAGACCTTTTGGGGAAATTTTTGGTTTTTCCCCAAAGGGACCTTTGGCCCGGAATTTTCCCTAGGGTCTATACATGCCTAGACATGACGATTCCCTGGCTATGTCTTCCCACAATATTTACTTCCATGGACCTCTGTCTAGGACGGCAGCTGCCATAATCCCCAGGGTCAATTTCCTATCTCCCATCCAATTGTCCTGGTTCCTTTTGAAGAGGGCCAAAGAGGCACTCTGATTGATATGTATGGGCAGTCTATTCCAGAGTCTGGGGAGCCTCTGGGTTAGGAACACATCCCTCCAGCATGTATTGCTCATTGTGATGACAAGATTTGGATCCCTGGAACACGTGGCTGTGAGGGTTTAGATATCTTTAAGAGTAGCATGTCCAACAGCTGTGGGTTTGACATTGCATGGTATGTTAAGCAGCGATCGCCTCTGAGAAGACAATATGTGACATAGTATAGCTGGATGATTTTCAGACGTTCAGCATAAGGGATCTGGTTTAAGCCTGTGATTCTTTTAGTGAGGAATGACTGCAGCGTTTCTGGTTGTTGCAGATGTCTTTTGAGGTGCATACATAATGGGCCATTGTAGTCTGTGCTGGGTTTACTGAAAGACGACTACAGTGGGACAATGGCCTCCTTTTTCCTGGATGTAAAGCCCTTAGTGGTGACATACTTTGATTTCCTGACTGTTGTGGCAATGTGGTTTCCAAAGGTGAGACCACTAACTACCTGTGTCCCTATGTCTGTCATCTCACTTTAGGTGTTTAGTGTACTGCCACCTATGTGGTACTTCACAGGTATATGTCCCTTCCCAAAGGGGATAACTATAAATTTCTTGGCATTGATCTTGAGGCCATGGCTCAGGCACCAAGCATGTCTTTCTCTAAGGCCCTTCTGTAGAATATCCACATCATGTGGGGATTCAATATTGGCTCCCAGTGTGCAGCCATCTGCAATCTTTGTTTGCCTGAATCCCTTAATGTTGGACTGTACTTCAGAGCAGTAGATGCCAAACAAGGCCGGTGCTAGGACTGAACCCTAAGGTACTCCAGCTGTCACTTGTCTGGAGCTGGGGTTGGTGGCATCTGCATTTACAGTGTGGGTTCTGTCAGTACAGCAGTTGGCAGCCCATCGGGTGACATAGGGATTAATGACCAGCTTGATACATTTATCTATGATTCCAGACTGGAGGATGGTGTCAAAGAACTTGGCGATGTCCAGATAGGCTGTGTGAACCACCTTACCCTCATCCACAGCTCTGGAGATAGAGTCACAGTTGTCAATCAGGTTGAGGTGACATGATCAGCCCTTCACAAACCCAACCTGATTGGGGTCCAGTGTTTGCAGGTTTCTAATGTCTTTGTTTTAATTTCCATGATGATACATTCCATGGCCTTGCAGATCAGGCACATCATACTGCTGGTGCTGTAGTTCCCAGGATCTGGGGTGGATCCCCCTTGTGGACTGATACAATTGTAGCTGTGTGCCACACAGTGGGCACAAAGCCTGAGGTGTGGCTATGATTAGACATGGCATGTAGGTGAGGTGCCAATTCATTTTGTAGCTCATGTAGTGCATAGCCCAAAATGTTGACTGGTCCTATGGCTGCCTTAGTCTTAGCTAAAGGAGGTAGGACTGGAGTCCTACCTCAGCACCAGTTGTCTCAATCTCTTAGTGCAAGGGGATGTCATGTATGTATTGCAGGTATATATGTAGATTTTTGCTACTGTAACAGGGGTTGTCTTAACAGGGGTTGTCCTTTGACACTTCTCTGCTGCTCTTTCTGCCTCTGATTACCCCTTTTTAGTCTGCAAAGTTAGTTTTTGGTCTTCCAATCTCCCTTAGCCTCTATATATACCTTGCTGTCTATCTATCTCCCTGCTAACTGTAGTTTTCTTACTCCTGTAACCTGCCCAATCTTTACCTGCTACACTTTCACCTATGTCTTGCTTTTCTCCTACTGTATGATTTACTGTCCTAATCCTCCTCAACTTTATTCATCCCACTGGTGCTTTATTGATTTCTTTCTTACCCCTTCCTTTTATACACTTTCCGCTCCTACCATACTTACCTGCATTTCTGATTGTCTCCTTTCTAGCCCACCTTCAGTTGTTTCTACCTGCTCCGTTCGCCCTCCGGGCTCACTCCGCTCCCCTCCCTACCCCCAATTCCCACCCACCCCCAGGGGTCCTTACCTTATAGCTCTCTGGACACACCCCCTATCCTAGCCTTCCAATCCTTCTCCTTCCCACTCCAAATTCCTCCCACCCCCACTCACACCCCCTTCACCACTATACACTCCCACTCATTTCCATATCCTCCTCTCTTATTTTCTTTCAATTACCCCTCCCATTATAACCACCCCTTATTTTACTCCTCTTTCTGTTTACTCCTGTCCCCTCTTTGCTTATCCTAGTTCTACATTTTAACTCTTCAGTAGTATATCCCTTTCTACTTCCTCCACTCACACTTTCTCACATCATTCTCTTATACTCTTACTCCTCTTACTATGGCTCCCTACCTGACTACCCAGCTTTTATTCTCACTCCTACTTTTTTCCAACCTATGCTCAATTTACCTCCTGTCCTTCTATGATAAATCACTTTATGTTCAACCCTTCCATCCACACAAACACACTTCAACATTTCTCATTCCACTTATCCCATATCCATATATTTCTTCTACCCCTAATTATCAACTACCTAAATTCCACAGACTCACACACCTCAACTATGTTGTGCCTTCAGAGAACAAAACTAAAATACTAACCCTTCTAAAAATTAACCTCATAAACAAACCTACTAATCCTACCCTTCTAGATGGAGACATCCACCCTAACCCTGGCCCTACTTTCCCTTCTCCCCTAGTGTCTATACCTAAACTTAATAACACCTTCTTAATAGGCCATCTTAATACCCAAAGCATAAATAACAAAGTACCATACCTGCATGCCCTCCTTCATACACATTCATTTGATATTCTCTGCCTCTCAGAGACCTGGTTAAAACCTATCACTAAAGACACTGAGATTATTCCCCAAGGCTACAATATAGTAAGACTCGACCGTCCCAACCGCAAAGATGGTGGTGTTGCAATTCTTTTCAAAAATCATCTGAATATCACTACCTTTCCAGCCTCTCCAACTCAAGATAGCAAGATAGAAGCCATCATTGCTAAACTTCAATTAAATTCCAAAAAATTCCTTTATATCATCTGTATGTACCTGCCACCTGGTAACAATATACCTATCCTAGAAAATTATCTTAGTTGGGTATCTGCTACTTATCCTCAAGAAACCATTATACTAGGCAACCTTAACATAGACTGGAATAGCATTAATGCTGAAAACCCTTCATCTCATATCAACCTTCATAGTTTTACCCAAACTATTACTTCAACTACTAGGCTCAATAAACATAGTGATAGAGAAAGCATTCTAGACTGGATACTTATAAACAGAGTCAAACATAATTAGAAAGCAGGAACCTTGCCTGATGATGTTAGTGATCACTCTTTAACTTTCATAACAAGGGAAAAGGCTGATTGTGTTATCCCCCACATTATAAGAAAATTATGCACCATCAAACATTTTAATCTAGACCTGTTTCAGACTGAACTTGGTGCATGTAACTGGAACCCCTTAAAAACACTTCCTCTTGAAAATGCAGTACTCTATTTTAACACAACTTTTTTATCCATTCTTGATAAACATGCTCCTGAACGTATTATTAGAATGAAATCTAATACAGCCCCTTGGCTCTCCCATGAAACAAAAAAACTTATTCTCACTAGAAATAAAGTCTGGGCCTCATGGAGATCCCACAGAAATAACCCTGATTTTCTACACTTCCGTCAGCTTAGAAATTTAACTAAAAAGGCAGTAATATCTGACAAAAAAAATTCTACTTCGAACTACAACAAAATCATCTTAATAATTCTAAACTTTTCTAGTCTTCAGTCAATAAACTCCTCTCCCCACGAACCTCCAAAACACCTTCCTCAATTAATGCTGACCCTGATTCCCCTCAACAAACTGCAGATGCTTTTAACTCTTTCTTCACTGAAACTATACAAGCTCTAGCTAAACAACTAAATGCCAACAACTTCTGCCCACCAAGTAACCTAACTAACTCCTCCTTTAAATTCTCTCTACAACCTATCTCTACATCTTACATTTACAGACTCCTTCTCAAACTAAAACCTTGCACCCCCTCTGCTGACAACCTCCCTTCACTATTTCTTCAAAAGGCTGCCAAGGTCATCGCGTATCCTATATCTATTCTCATAAATAGGACTATCAAAGAAGAAATCATCCCAGATATCTGGAAGGCCTCTCATATTATCCCACTTCATAAAGGTGAAAACTCCACTGACTATTCTAACTATAGACCTATTGCTCTCCTCTCACCCTTGGCTAAAATTATGGAGAAATGTATCCACCATCAACTTGTACAATATCTCTCTCTTCACAGCATTATAGTAAACTGTCAACATGGCTTTAGATCACATCATAGTACTACTACTGCCTTGCTTTCCTTTGTAGACACTATTAATCAAAACCGTAACAACAACTTACTCTCTTCTGCCCTCTTCATTGACCTCTCTAAAGCATTTGATATGGTCAACCACTCTTTATTAATTAAGACTCTTGAATCTCTCTCTTTTGATACCCCAGCCGTTAAATGGTTTAATTCCTATCTCACAAACAGAAAACAAGCAGTTCTCTGGGATAACCACATTTCTTCTCTTTTGCCTGTTTCTGTCGGAGTTCCACAAGGCTCTATCCTTGGCCCACTTCTCTTTTCCCTCTTCATTAATGATCTTCAAACAATAATCCCTCAAGCAACCTGCATTCAATATGCCGATGATTCTATGCTCATCTGCTCAGCATCTTCCACCCCAGAACTTATCTCTCTTACCCAAAAAGTCTTTAATACCGTAGAAACATGGTTCTCCAGTCGACTCCTCTAACTAAATGCTAAAAAAACTAAACTTCTTCTCTTTACCCCCACTTCCAGGACCTCCCCCTTAAACTTCACTATTTCCTCCAACAGTGCCACTGTCATATCACCTGACTCTGCAACTAAACTGTTAGGTATTACCATTGACAATAATCTCTCTTTCGACCAACATATTAACAACTCTATAAAACTAGTCAACAGAAAAATAGGATCCTTATATCGAATTAGACCATTTCTTACACCATCTACTAGAACTAGGATTGCTCACTCCCATCTTATTTCTACTCTTCTTTATGCTTCACCCATCTTTACCAACCTCAAGAAAAACAACCTTAACAAATTGGCAACCTGCTACAATAACATTGCCCGCTTTGCTACCGGTAACCCCTACAGAACCCATCATTGTCTTAACCTGAAACTACTAGGCTGGCTGGAAATTCAAAACTATCTTGCTATCCATCAACTCATTTTGGCCCATAAAATACTGTACCAACCAAATAACACTCCTATACTCTCCCAACTCATAATCCCCTATAACAATCTAAACTCTCTCCGCTCTTCTAGTAAACTCTTGACTAGTTCTATAAAATCTAATAACACTGCTGGTGACTCCCTATTCACCAATACTGTAGGTACAAAATGGAATTTGTTACCTACTAACATAACAATGATTTCTTCTTTGCCTCTTTTCAAACAAAATATTAAACTGCACTTCCAAAATCACTGGCTTTGTTCCTGTTGTAAACCTGATTAACTTTCCACTAGTACTACTTACCTTAACTATCTCTCTTACTTCTTGTTTCACTCTATTCTCCACCTGGCTTTCCTCCCCTTCGTCCTCTCACTGCTTCTTTACCTGTTAACTATCTTAACTTGCTCTCTTTTCTCATCAAATCCCTTCTTAATATTACCTTATTCTTATTACTCTACTTTTGTTACCTCCTATCTTTGGTATCTTTATCTGACAAGTATTTTTTATCTTGTATAATGTTATTTTGAATTTCTCTGTGTGTGGTAGTAATTAATTCATGTAGTAGTAATTTAAATTGAAGAGTTTTGCTGTTTTTGTTATTACTAACCTGTGTACTAATTCTTTTATTTTTATGTATGTTGATTTTTCCGTATGTATTTTTACTTCTGTGGAGCTTTTCTCCTCGGGCCTCTACTGAAAATGGAAATATCTCCAGCTAGACTAACCCGGTCAACAAATGTAAAATAAATAAATAAATAAAATAAAATAAATAGCTCTGGAGAGTGTGGTTTTTGCCTATGTGGCTATTATTACTGGAATCTGGCAATCTTTCTGTGTTGAGATGAGCCCTATGTGGGGTGGGAGGGGGGTGCAGTTGGCACTGAATTGATCTACCAGGATATTGGCAATATCCTTAGGAGCAGTATATTTAATACCATCCTGTTGTAGGTCAGAGCAGATCTGAGCATTGCCATTTAGATTCCTGACATAGCTATGGAACGGCTTGCAGTTGTCTTTGGCTATATTATGTTTGGAACTAGCTTTGGTGGATGTTATAAGGGATCTCTGCTTCTTACTGTGGCTGGTAAGGGAGTATTTTGCATCCTGGAAATTCCCCTGTTTCTGCAACAGTTTCCCCTTTTGTTGTACAGTATGTTTATGGCAGGGGGCCACCACATGGGCTTCCTTTTCTTGGTGGGGAGTGTTTTGGTTCTATATTGGATGACATGATTCATGCACAAGTGGATGTGCTCATACACTGCCTTCATGTAGGATTCAGCAGCTGTCCTTTCAGTTCCCATCTGCATGGGTGTCATGACGTTAGTCACGTCTGACATGTGTAGCATGACGTTGGCTTTGGAGATGTGTGTTATGGAGATTTTGTTACTAGGTTGTGAGGGAGGCATGTTAATGTTAAGGGTGATTAGCTCATTTGCAGACCTGACCACCGATGGGGTGACCATAGGTGTAGAGCAGTGATTTCTCATGTTGGTAATGACCAGGTCTAGGATATTTGAGCCTCTGGTGGGTTACTTGATCCATGGCACTGGGAATTATGACTTCCAAGTACCGTTGGGCACACGTGTTGGTACGCAAGTATTTTTTCCAGTTAATGTCAGGGTAGTATAAGCCACCTAGTATTAGGGTGTTTGGTTGAATCATAATATTTCCCAGTATGTTTCAAAAGCTGTAGTGGGAATCATGGGGCATAATGGGGGATCTCTAGCAAGCTATACAATTTGGATTGCAGTCTGACCTAGTGTTAGTTGCACTGGGGGTATTTCAGACATATTCTGCTGGGCAAATAGCCTGGTGGTGTGAATATCCTTGGTGAATATGGACACTCCTCCACCTTTATTGTTTTGGTCCTCATTTGGTGGCCAACAGGTGTGGTGAGAGCTGTACCTGGTATTGCAGGGGTGCTCCCTGGAGCATTGGATCAGGTCTCTGTTACTGCACAGATATCAATGTTTTCCATTTTTAGGTGTGTCTAGTGGCTGTGAATGGCCACAAAAACATTGACCCCCTACATACACACACACACACACACACACACACAAACAGTTTCACAGTTGCCATGTCTGGGAACAGAATCCTACCTAACTAGTATATCACACTACAGCATTACACAGTTATAGCACCCCGCCACAGAGCTTACTGGACTACTCTTTCCCCAAAGGTGTATTTCAAAGTGAATGTCATCAGCAGGCTTGCCAAATTATGGCAATGGAAGTTGTAATGACTGTGAATGGCCTCAAAAGCATTGATCCCTACACAGATAAACACACACACACAAAGGTCTCTAGTTGCCATGTCTGGGAATAGATCTCCTACCTAACTAATACATCACACTACAGCATTATGCACTTATAGGACATGCCACAGAGATCACTGAGCTACTCCTTCCCCAAAGGTGTATTTCAAAGTGAATGACATCAGCAGTCCTGCCAAAGTAGGGCATTTGACATTGTAGTGAGTGTGAATGGCCTCAAAAGCATTGATCCCTACACAGACAAGCACACACAGTTGCCATGTCTGGGATTAGAACTCCTACCTAACTAGTACATCACACTACATCATTATGCAGTTATAGGACATGCTACAGAGATTATTGGGTGACTCCTACACCAAAGGTGTATTTCAAAGTGAATGACATCAGCAGCCCTGCCAAAGTAGGGCATTTGAAATTGTAGTGAGTGTGAATGGCCTCAAAAGCATTGATTCCCACACAGACAAACACACACACTTGCCATGTCTGGGATCAGAACTCCTACCTAACTAGTATATCGCACTATAGCATTACACAGTTATAGCATGCACCACGGTGCTTATAGCGCTACTCATTCCCCAAAGGTGTATTTCAAGGTGAAGACATCAGCAGGCTTGCCATAGTAGGGCAATGGGGAGTGCAGTGTAATCTAGAAGCTGACACACAACACTCAGGCACACACAGGTTTATATTCCACAGGTACATGTATACAACTGCTAAATGACTACTGACTTTTATGGTTATGTTACCCAGTTAGCACAAGCACCACAGACACTATAGTGCTGAGGGATACCAGAGGCAATTGTCTACACTGATTGACATTTGCACATCATGTGGTTTTAGCCAATTGAATGTGTGCTGGGTGGGACAGTCCTCATGATGGGAGGCTCTTTGTCACTGTCTGTCACTCTCTTCCACACATCTATGTATGTGTAATTTTGGCCTATTATAGTGTGTTGTCCTTGGATATATGTGTGTATTCCTATCAAATGTGTATGGCAAGCATGACTGGTGTGTACTAAGGAGTGTGTGCACAAACATCTGTGACTGTCAGATATGTACAGTCCACTGTTGTTGCCAGACATGAGCTTCATTTAATGTGTGAGCATGCCCAGTATGACCTTTCAGTATTTTGTTTGCAGACATGGCCTTCGTTTTTCTAAGTGTGGGAGCATGCCCAGTATGACCTTCTGTATTGAATGTGTGCATCCATTCCAGGTAGGTTGTACTCCAGTGCAGGCTTATGTGTTCTACACCTACAGCTAGCAACCTGTTTCTGTGGGATATCTGTAGAGCAGTTGACAATATGGGGTCAAAATGAACAAAGGATAGTGGGTTACTGTAGATAATTGTGTCTGTGCTGCTTCTGCTACATGGTCTTGGTGTTAGCAGAGATATTCAGACATATGTACTGTTTTATACTGTGATGTTTTATGTCATCAAGTACTGTCAGCTATACATATTTGCTTGCAGTGATGTCCTGGGCAACACAGGGTGAATACAGCTGTCTCCAGTATTGTGGTCTGCAGCCTACATATTCTTGCACAATCATGCCATTCTGGAGGGGAAGCTGCAGACACTTACTGCTGGGTCTGTGTAAATGGTTCAGCACCTTGGTACAGTGGTGGCTGAGGATCCCATGCTTGTATATCCATCAACGTGACAGTATGGCCATATCCAGCTGTGGCCATACCTCACAGTTGTACAGATTCACACAGGTTACCCAGAGGCAGGGGTCATAATTCTGGACATTACCCCTTCACGTTGTGGTTTCCAAGCAGGTTTGTAGCCACCCATTCCTGTGTTTGTAGGTAGGGATAGTATGTGCACACGGCTGAGTTTCGGACTTTACACACTCTGTGCCGGCCATGCTCTTACCCCCTATTATTCTATCCTCTTCCAAACATTATGCAAACATTATCTGATATGTTCCCTATAGTTATCACTTCATCCCAGCAGTAATTTGGTCTTAGTCCACAGTTCATGCAGTAGGACATGGTGGGCATGTTACTGGGATTTGTCCACATAGCCTTGCATTTGGGTTCTGTGGACTGTGTTATGTTGTTATTTGGGAGTCCATGACATAACATACATTGGCAGTACAGGTGAGCACAGGCCTTTGGCAGAGGTCTGTAGGCCATTTGGTAGTGATGCAGGCCAGCTGTAGCAGGCCTTTGCATTGTGTCACTCCTACAGTCCCAGACTGCAATACACTATATTCCCCTGGGGTGACAGTGTAGGTGTGCAAGGTGTTAATGCCAATACTTTCTGTCATTATTGATCCAGCGGTGTGGATTCTGGCAGTGTGCTGCTTACAGATATGGACACACCTGCATGGGGCACCTGTTCTGCATGCTGCATTCTTTGGCTATTGCCATAGAGAGGTGGGGGTCATATTGTACTCATTCCCAACAGCAGGGATAAGACCAGAGAGGTACCTGTGGGTGATGGTGGGGTAAGCTGGGTGCATGTGTGCTATGGACGGTCTAACCCTATGGACACTACTTGCATCTGACTCACAGGTATGCATGGGACATTCCACTTATGCAGGCTTGTGCAGGGACATCAGCTGTTTCTCAATACTTCATACATGTGACCTTTGTGGTCTGCCAGTGTTTGGCCAGATGACATCAGTATTCACTACTACAAGCCCAACTAATGTGCTGCTAACCTGTATGTACAATTCCAAAGGTATGTCCATTTGACAGTTACATATTATACACTGTCTGTCTGGGCTACTTTTTCCTGTGTACTGTTTGTCCATCTTTCAGATGGTGACACATATTACTTCCAAACATTTACTATGGCTTACTGCTGGAATGTGTTTTGCTGGGATGCATTAATTTTGGCACTGCAGTTGTGAGAACTTGGCCAGTAGTACTGACCAATGGCCACCAGGACAAACATCACTATGCCTACATACTTACCACTCTCATACAATATACAACACACACCAACATAACACACACAGCCCTACATATTGTACACATGCTACAATCTATCCTGCTACCTTGGCCTGCTCAGGTAATCTATGCCTCAATGTTATTATACCTACACATATATGTTACTACTTTTCAACATAGGATTGGGGGGGGCCCTCCTGATATTTGTACACATTTGCTATGACTGTACTAGTATTTCAGGTACTCCATTTCATTCTGTATTCTGACCTATCATGCTGACTAGAGGCATATCAGTGTACTACAGGTCTTAGGTTTGATTGACCTACATTTCAGTTTCAGACTTCTTACCCTTCAGATCTAACATCCCACTGCCTGACCTGCTGTAGTCAGTCTGTGTAGGTCTGGGAGGGAATGTTCTCCATAGTCATCAATCAGAGGCTTAAGCACAACTTTTTGTTTGTGTTTGTCTATGCCTGTCCTGCTAGCTGAGACTGTTGTTGGGTATGTGAGCCTCCCTGACTGGCATGTGTGTGTCCTATGGACACACATGTGGCCCACCACATTTTCTGCAGTGAGTTTTGTCACCTTGTCTAGCAATGGCTACTATGGTGACACCAGTATTTGTTACAGATCTCATGCTGCCACTATAGGTGTCTACTATCTGCTGGCATCCCATTTAGACACTCAATTCTCTTGCATGCTCACATCTCTACCATAGATATACAAGTAACAAAACATACTACTCCATTCAGCAACTGATAGGGAACGTGACTTACCTTTTGGCTGTGCCAGTGTTGAGGATGGTGCTGGAGGCTGACTATGTCTGATGCACAGAGTACACTCCTGTATAAGGTTAAGCACAGGTAGTGTCATGTTTGGCATCCCTTTTTACTGTATGTGCGAGTCAGAGAGAGGTGTCATTTCCCGGGTTCCTACCGTGTCAATGTATGTGCTGTGTTGCTTCTTTGCCATGGCCTGGGCATACTGGGCACACCTCCTTCTGTCTACTGGGGCAGGCTCAGTTTTTTTTCCTCAGAGTCATTCTGTGCCTGTGCACGTTTTGGCAATGATGTGGGGGGGCTGTGTGTCCCTGCCCAATGCTGTTCCTGCTGCAGCTGTTTCCACAGGATCATATTGTGTAGCATGACACATATGATGACAATTTGGGTACATCTAGCTGGTGAGTACTGCAAGGCTCCACTGGATGTGTCCAGGCACCAGAACCATGACTTGAGCATCCCAAACACATGCTCTATTATGATTCTGGTCTGTGCATGTGCCTCCTTATGGAGTTCTTGTTTGGGTGTGTGTGCATTTCTGATGAGTGTCATCAGCCACGGCTCCACTGCATAACCAGCATCTTCCACTAGGTGGCTGTAAGGGATGTCCCCACTGGCAAAATACTGGTACAGCTGCATCATATGCCAGATGTGGGAGTTGTGATAGCTTTCAGGGCAGCCAGCACAGACTTTCATTATAATGCCCTGGACATCTCACATGACCTGGCAGTTGATCGAAGGGAAGCCCTTGCGGTTGATGTAGTCCCTACCCAGCTCACCACGTGGTGCTTTGATGGGTATGTGCATATAGTCTATAGCACCCACTACCTCAGGTTAATCTGCTATTTAGTGGAAAGAATGCATATTGCTGGTCAATGCCTCATGGCTGGTGTGGAAATATATGTTCTCACCGGCATGTGCTGACATGGCATCTAGGAACTCATGGAGTACCCTGGAAGCTGATGCCTATGAGACCCCCATGATATCCCCAGTTGGCCTTTGGAAGGTACCTGTGGCTATTATTCCTATGCCTACACATATCTTGGTATCTACTGGGATGGGTTCCCCTCTGTTGGTTCTGTGTGTGAGGTGTGGCCGGCACAGCTCAACAATTTGCTGTAGGAGGACCCTGTCCACTCTATAGCACTCCATTATCTCCAGCTCATGTGGCCCCTGGTAGGTTACCCTGGGTCTGTACACGCTTCTTCTTCTCACTGTGGGTTGCTCGTCTGCATTCTCATCTTCACTACCCTTAGCCTCTTCCACATGTTGATTTATGATAGATGCTGCAGCAACTATCATTTTGTTGCTTTTGTTTGGTAAAATTTCTCCACTTGTGTACCCAGGTGGTGTAGAGTTTGTGGAAAAAAGAGAGGGAAAGGTGTTTGCATAGTTTATAGTGGTGTTCTGGGCTGGTCTGCTGCCTGTGTAATTGTCTGATTCTGATACATTTCACCTGCCAGCTATGCTAGCTCTCCTTGATTACCTTCCTGCTGCTGTTTTCCCTTCCCATTGCCTTCCTGTTTTAGCCCAGGGGCACATCACACAAACATAGTGCTCAGATGTGCATGGAGCTGCTATTTCCTGGTTTACTTTTTTTTTCCTTTAAAACAAGGTGTGCGGTGCCCACTTAGGCAATAAAGTGTGCTTGGCAGCTTCAGACACACCCCCTTGCTTAGCTCTGCTAAGCTAAGGGCAAACCCAAGACACAGGGTCCAGTAAGCTTACAGTATGCCTGACACACCCCTCTATGATGTCAGCTAGCTCTTAGGCTTGCACCATGGTCTTCCTGCACCGACACGGTTGGGTGCAGGCTAGCCATGAGGGGGGATCTGGGATTAGGTATCATTCCCCTCATTTGCATAGGACTGCCTGCTAATGCCTAGTTACAAGTCTGACACTGAACCTTCCCCCTTAGCAACCACTATTCACTGGCCATGTTGTCTTCTGCCTGCCATTGAGTATAATGGAAAAATTGTGATTTTTTTGGATAGAATGCTTATTTCAAGTTTTTTTTTATTTTCGGCCTGATCCCATTTGTGCACCGCTGCCCTATGCTTAAACAGCTGAAATCATCTAAAAAAAAATAAAAGTTATTTTTTTATTTATGCAAATGTTTTCCATACCAATGGCCATATATTTGGTCATTGGGATACTTTCCACATTATATACACCCTTTATTTGGAGCTGTCATGGCTCCGTTTTGTATTTTGCAGAAATGTACTCTATTACTAACCGAGTACATTTCTGCAGATTACACTAATCCTGCACGGCCGGCTGCCAGCTTCCTGAATCACAAATTCAACTCATTTGCATGGTTTTCACCTGCAAATGGGGTAATGTGCATACAGGAGCTGTGTCCGTGCAGGAATAGTGCAGGAGCACTTGTGTACATCCAGGAGCTTATTCCTGGATCACATGATGGCCATATTGCCTCTAGCAGCTCCTGCACTATTCCTGCATGCCATGCAGAGCTTGCTGAATTATGGGGATAGTTTCTACATATTGGCTGGCTATCTTGAATTATTCCATTATCTTGCTTTGCAATGGTGATGGACAGGTTGACAGATGAGATCCGACAGGAGTCCCCGTGGACTATGATGTTTGCAGATGACATTGTGCTCTGCAGTGAGAGTAGGGAACAGGTGGAGGAGACCCTGGAAAGGTGGAGATATGCTCTAGAGAGAAGAGGAATGAAGGTCAGCAGGACTAAGACAGAATATATTTGTGTGAATTAGAGGGAGGATAGAGGAATGGTGAGGATGCAGGGAGTAGAGGTGGCAAAGGTGGATGAGTTTAAATACTTAGGATCAACAGTTCTGAGTAATGGTGAGTGTGGAAGAGAGGTGAAGAAGAGGGTACAGGCAGGATGGAGTGGGTGTCAAAGATTGTCAGGAGTGATTTGTGACAGACAAGTACCAGTAAGAGTGAAAAGGAAGGTCTACAAGAGGGTAATGAGACCAGCTATGTTATATGGGTTAGAGACAGTGGCACTGACAAAAAAGGCAGGAGTCAGAGCTGAACATGGCAGAGTTAAAGATGTTAAGATTTGCACTGGGTGTGACGAGCGTGAACAGGATTAGGAATAAGTATATTAGAGGGTCAGCCCAGGTTGGAAGGTTTGGAGACAAAGCCAGAGAGGCAAGATAATATTGGTTTGGACATGTGCTGAGAGGGATGCAGAGTATATTGGAAAAAAGATGCTAAGGATGAAGCTGTCAGGTAACAGGAAAAGATAAGGTTTATGGATGTGGTGAGATGGGACATGCATGTGGTTGGTGTGACAGAGCAAGATGTAGAGGACAGGAAGAAATAGAAACAGATGATTTGCTGTGGCAACCCCTAACAGGAGCAGCCAAAAGAAGATTTGATTTGTCATATCTGATGTCAACATGCTGTGTTACTGTAAGCTATTATTCACAAATAAACTATATAGCGCTGGTATTCCTCAGAAGAAAATTTATTCATTCATTCATTCAGTCATTCATTCTCTGATACCTGCTTTATGCTATTTAGGGTTGTTTGGGAGATAAAGTCTATCCCTGAAAGCAGTGTGCATAAAGCTGAAAACTATTACTTGGTATCCATTAGTCATGTCTGAGCTCAACATGCCTATTTATTTACTTATTTATTTACTTATAACTTATATAAATGTGTTTTATAGAGTAGAATAATGATCCAAAAGTAGACATTTTTCAGGTAAGCTTATCAAATGGCAGGCTAAAGAAACCAAAAACAGGCCACTTATAAAGTTATTGAAATCAAGAAAATATTCTTCAGGCAAAACCTTGTGCTATAAAATGTAACAAATATACCAATAAATACAATGCCATATCACTTAAGAACATGCATACATATAGTATATACAACAGATTTGATGATAGAAATGAAGTTATACATATGTAGAACATATATACTAGAAATATGTTTACAGAAAATAGTAATGAAGGTTAATAAAGATTGAGAACTGAATTAATTATGTTTTGGAAAGATTAACAGTATGGATGCCACTTAGGGGGAGAAAGGTCAGGTAATTTGGGAGGTAAAGAGCATGTATATTTTGCTTTTAACTCAATAAGTTTTTTTTATTTTAATCTGAATCAAGATTATGATTTGATTTCCTTAAGGAAGAAGGAAGTATAGGTACAATGCATAAAAACTATAGTTGGTGGTATGCAGCTTGCTCCTTGTATCTATAGTGCAGGCCTTATGGAGTGAAATGACCTAAACTGATAGCTGGAAACTCTGAGTGCAAATTGACTGGTAAGATGGGAGAAGGTTTTCAGTCTTAGAAGCTTAAGTAATAGTGACCCTAGAAGTAACTGATATCTTTATGTCACTGCAACTCAACTAATCTTTATAGTATAATATAGTATTGTTCTGTTTGGTGAGAAATAGCAGTAAATGAAAAAAAAAAGTTTACTAACTCTTTAAAGGATGGGAAGTTTTTTTTAAGCAGTGACAAAATGTGGTAGTGATTTTAGTACCCAAAATTTCTACTTTCTGGTGAAAGAAAGTGTGAAATTTTGGTGGATTAGAATAGTAGCTTGTTAAGAATAGTAGCTTGTTAAGTTTGGCCTTTGTCACATTACTGTGAAAGTGAAAGTTTAAGTATCGATCAGGCCAAACTCTTAAATAATGAAAGTGGGTACAAGTTTCTAGTTGGTCATGCTTATTATTGAAGATGTAGCAATTTAAGGTTATTGAAGACATAATTTTGTCATTCTCAAAAATTATACATTGTCTGTATTACATAACAGGTGAATTTTTTAAAGATAACTGAACAGTATGTTTTTCTAGCTCTTCCTTAATTGTGGTTGGAGAGAGGTTGGAGCTGTTTATAATCATATTTTCAACATAAACGATAATTTGTTATTAAGGCAGGTCAACAAATAGTCTGTTTACAAAGATGGTGAAGATAAGATGGGGAAGTGTAGATCCTTGTGTTTCTATTTTACCCTAAATGTTCTGTTGAGGATACATGGAATGCAGACATTAATAAATGATTGTCAGCTATGTCAAAGTTTTTACTTAGAGCAAGGGAAAACAGACACAGTTAAGCTGACTTTATCAATATTCAGAAGAATGTCACCAATTAATGTGAAGAGTACAGTCATTATACTCTTGTCTGAACAAAACCCATGTTGATGTCTCAACAATAATCTCCACTTCTATAAATAAGATGATAGTTAAATATAGACTACCTTTTAATTAGTTTTCTAAGGCGTGCAGAAAGGTGATGCATCTGGAGTTGGTGAATGACGATGGGTTAGAAATGTTTAGACAGGGGATTCATTATACTTAGCTTCTATAAAAGAAGATAGAAAGGCTGAGTAAGAAAAATGGTTTCATCATAATTTAATAAAACAAAGATTAAATCTATTACAGTCAGAAGTAAGCTAACAGAAATCAATACAAAATATTAAAAAAAGAAGTAAGCTAACAGATCTTTTTCCAAAAGTTTATCAAAATATTTAGCTTTGATAGCTGAAAAATAGAATGTGGGGAATAAACTGTGTGGTTATAGACAAACAGTGGAGTTGCTGAAGGGTGGGAAGTGGTGTCTACTACTACTTGCTGCACCCTGTTGCTTCATTGATTGACTTTCACTGATATTTGGGGTGGTTTCAGAGTGAAATTTGTTGAGATCAGATATGGTTAACCTTATGGCTATGCATTGTATTTTATTTTTTTTAATTACTTAAGTTGATGTATTTTCCCTCTTTTTCAGCGGTAGGTAATAGTTTATTTATTTTATTTATTTTTATTTATTCATTTTACATTTGTTAACCAGGATAGTCTGATTGGATGCAGGTCCATTTTCAGCAGAGGCCCGGGGAGAAAAGCTCTAACATTAAGTAAAAGTAAAAACGTAGTAGTAAGATACAGTGCGCATCAGTGATACAAATGCAAATACAAAAACAAACATACAATAAAAGCATTGTTAAATTGAAACAGAAACAAAAACAATAAATGTTTAATGCTACATGATATCAACATCACTTCATTGTGTCCAGGACTGTAATATGAGTTACAGTGGGAGTATATAGTAAGAGAGGCAGAAATTGAAGAACTTATGTGATGTAAGGGCACAACCAGTTATTTTGTAGATGTATTTTTAGTGAGTTTTTAAAGAGTGTTGTAGAGGAGGCATGGCCAGAGCATAGGGAAGATTGTTCCAGGTTTTAGCTATGGTGTGGGAGAACAGGAATTTTCCAGCAGAATTATTTGCCCTTGAGATAGAGAGGAGGGATTTGTCAGAAGAGCAGAGATGATGATTTGTATTATAGAAGGCAAGAAGTTGGCCTAGTGCTGGAATTTTTTCAGGATGTTTTGTTACATTGTATCCAATGACTAGTTGTTTGCAGCTTAGGAGTTGGGGAAATTCTAGCCATTGTAGTTCCTGTAGTGACTGAAAGTGGTGGGTTCGAAAGGTGGAGCTACTGGAAAACTTAGCAATTTTATTATAACATGATTTGAGTTTAGCCAGGTCAGGTTTTCTAAGGTGGGTAAGAATTGGTGAAGTGTACGTTAGAGTGGACAAAAGGTGAGTTTGGGCTAGGGTAACTCATGCTTGTCAAGAGAGGGATTTCTTGTGTCTGTATAGTGCTCCCATTTTCTATGCACTTTTTTGATTGTTTGAGAAATATGGACATCAAAGAATAGATTTTTGTCAATTTCAATGCCTAGGAGTTTGGTATGATCAGAGGGAGAGATGATAGTGCCATTATTAGCAGAGATAGTGAAGGATAGAGGGGTGGACATAGTTTTATTGGGGGTGAAAAGTAGTAATTTGGTTTTGTTAGGGTTTAGGATAAGTTGTATTAGTGTGATCCTGTTTTCCATAAAGCTAAAGCATTCCTGGGTGAGTTGTTGTAAGACTGCAATGGTTGGAGCAGAACAGATAAGAGTAGAGTCAGTCGTCAGCATACTGTATGAGTGAAGCATCCTGTGTGGTGGTATGGAGGTTACTGGTAAACATGGAGAGAAGAATTGGGCCTAATATCAAGCCTTGTGGTATGCCTATAGTTATTTGGAGTAAGGAGGAAAATGTGCTTTGCCATTGGACTGATTGCTGCCTATCTGACAGGTAACTTTTAAACTAAGTTATAGAGGCTGGGGTGAAAGTAAAGAGGCTAGAAAGTCAAGTAGCAAGGAATGTGAGACCACATCAAATGCCTTGGAGAAGTCTAAAATATTGCAGATACAAAGTTATTATTATTTCTGTGTTGGTTGACTAAATCATTGAGGGAGAACAGAGCAGTTGTACTATGGTGTTGCCGGAACCCATGCTGAGTAGGTGATAGTAGATTATGCAAGTTTAGGAATTTCATTACTTGAGAATGTATGCATCTCTCATGTATTTTAGATAATGATGATAGAATGGCAAGGGGGCTGTAGTTTGAGTAATCATATGAGTTTCAACCTTTGTGAAGAGGGATGATGTGGGATATTTTCCAAAGTTGTGGGACATATGATTTTTGTATGGAGCAGTTGATAAGGATGGTGACAGGGTAGGATAAGGATTCAGCAGCTATTTTTAGGAAGTTAGCTGGTAGGTTGTTCACTGCAAGGGTGATAGGTTTTAGTTTTAGCAGGAGTGTTTTAACTGTAGAGGTGGGAATGGGTGAGAATGTGAAGGGTGGGATGTTGTCAGG
Organism: Protopterus annectens; assembly: GCF_019279795.1. Taxonomy (NCBI): domain Eukaryota; kingdom Metazoa; phylum Chordata; order Ceratodontiformes; family Protopteridae; genus Protopterus; species Protopterus annectens. The sequence continues at coordinate 1,197,974,047 of NC_056746.1, read as the reverse complement.
GCATTTAGCAGGGTTGAAAGTGGGGTTGTTTCTGGATAAATGGGAGGAAAGTGTTAAGATGGATTCTGTGAAATGGAGATTAAGTTGGGAGGCAATGTCCCTGTTGTCCTTGGAGGAGTTAGTGGAGGGAGTGGATATTTTGCCTGGTTTTAGAAGGGTACTTATGGCATGCCAAAACTTTTGGGGATCTTTTGAGTGTCTGTTTTGTATGTTAAGAAAGTAATTTTGTTTATCGAATTGGTTTGTCTTTTGGCCTGATTTCTGAGTTGCAGCTAAATTTGTTTGGTTAAGTTAATATTGTTCCTCTTCCAGGTCTTCCAAGCCTTGTCTCTAGTTTTTAGTAGGGCTCTAGTTTCCCTGGTTAGCCATGGTGCATAGTTTGCCTTGGCTCTAATTTTTCTAATGGGTGCTACTCTGTCTAGAACATTGATAAGTATATTGTTAAAGTAGTTCATGGCCTGGTCTAGGTTTAGGGTTTGCAGTCATTTCTAGTTGCTGTGTTTTAGAATATTGTTAAGTTCTTGTGTATTTAGTTTACGGTCATCTCTGACTTGTCTATATACTATGGGTTTGGTTATGATGGTACGTTTGCATAGGAGGAAAGTTGGGAGGTGGTCACTAAGACCATCTGGAAGGGTACCTGTCTGGTAGTTTTGTTTAGGCCAATTAACTAGTGTCCATTCTAGAAGTGATGGTTTCTGTGGTGTTTTTGCCGAGTCTAGTGGATTCTTGGATAAGTTAATTAAAACTGAAAAGATTTAGATTGTTTGTGGGTTTATTAGAGCTATAGGTTAACCGGTCTGTGTTTAGGTTGATTTGGTTTCTTGAGGGAGAGTATCTGTGGCCCATTGTAACAATTCTTCAATGGTGGAAGAGTTGTTCCCTGGGGGAATGTAACAGCATAGAATTATGATAGTTTTTGTGTCATTTATTCTTAGGGTAGAAACTAAGGTTTCGGCATTTTGAAATGTAGGTATTGAGGTTTGTAAAGGTTTAATGTTAAGTGTATTTTTGAAGAGGATTGCAACCCCTCCTCCCCTTCTGCCTTCTCTGTCTAGTCTTAGGATATTATAACCTGGTGTTGGAATTTCTTCGTCTTTGATACTCAGTTTTAGCCAAGTTTCAATAATGGTTAGTAAGTCAGGGGAATAGTGTGCTATTAAAGCATGAAGGTTGGGAAGCTTGTTAGATATACTTCTAATGTTAATGTTAATGATTAAGTGATCTGAGATTTGTCTGGATGAGAGTAGGGAATTTTGATGCCTAGGGTTTGGGTGAATGTCACCTGATGTAAGTAGATTTTTTTATGGTATGTAGTTGGTGATTAATTCTATGCCATATGTCTATGCTAGATTTTGGAGGTATTTTTCTAGTGTAACATTGAGTTATATGAGACTTATAACTATGTAATATTAAACTGTCTTTAAATAATGTAAAAGAGATTGGGAAGTTTATGTGTGGGTAAGTATTTGTTTGAGTGAGTGTTATATGACATGATGTGTTTTCTAGTAATCTGTTTGTGTGTAAAGATGTGATGTTTGTTAGATATGTGAGGCCTAAGCAGAGAAATTTTAGTATGAGTGATATTTTTAGAGAGGATGGTAGTCGGGTTTTGGTGGACTTGGGATTTTTGTATGAAGGTATGTGTGAGGGCATGGTAGGTGGTTACTATGTGTGTTTGTATGGTAGAAACTGGATATGGGATGTGTATAAGGGAAGGGATGAGAGAGGAGTGTTACCTAGTAATTTGGTTAGGAGGTGTAGATTGGGGAATTTATAAGAGGTTTTTGATTGGTTGAAGGTATGGCTAGGTGGTGTAGGGGTTGGAATAAATCTATGAGTGGTGGGGGAGGGTGGGGAATTGGGGTAGGGGAGCAAAGTGAGCCGAGTGTAGTGAGGTGAACAGAGCGGGGCAAACACCAGTCCTTCAGAGTGCAAAAAACTATCTATAGGACTGGTCTGTAAAGGACCGAGAGAGGGAGATGATCCCTGTAAGTAAACCAGACAATTTCTGGGAGTTGTTTTACTTTTTGTTCAAATATGTGTTTATTGGTTAGAAGGTACGCTACTTAAGGGATACCTAGAGGGAAAAAAGAAAAATGGTGCCAGTGCTGCAGAACCCCGAGTGGTAAAATAATACACTATATTTAATAACCCACAGTTTGTGGTTTGCAGAGTGAAGAAAAATTAATTAACCTTGTTTCTTCACTGAAAGAGACAGGCAGGGTTATTTTTTGTCAACAGTTCACTTTATTCTTTGAGCCAGCTATCCCTAGCATTGCGAGCCTTTCATGGCAGGTGGGAGTGGGCTTGTTGAAGGTTGGATTAGTCCTAGGAAGGAAGAAGGGGAGAAGAAAAAAGTACAGGAGCAAAGTTAGCAAGGTAAACTAGATATATTTAGTCACTTCCAGATTACAGTCTTTATAGCAAACTAGAATGGCCACAATAGCAACAGATAGTGATAATAGTTTCCATTGCTGCCAAGCTAAATCTCAATTTCTTGATTTGCAAGGCCTCTAAAAAATTCCATTTATTCTTCTAGGTACCCAGCTGTTGGGGTACATTGGGTCAGTGGAGATAATGAAAGAAATCAACAAGCAAGTAAATAGCCTTTGTTCCCATTAATGTGATATCTTAATTTCCTCTTCACTTACTGATTCATTCAGGACCATGGCATTCCATTATCATTATTTTAGCTTTGATCATATTTTAGCTGATTCCCAGTTTCCATTACTTTCCCTGTATTTGCCATTCTCGGATGCCTTTTCTATATATCTGTTTTTATAAGCTGGATGTTTCAGAGTACAAGCTCATTCTGTCCTCAGATGTGCTGCTGAGTTACAATAACAACAAAGTGTGTCCAAATTTAGAGGAGTTTAGCATTTTGGCCCACATGCATTATTAAAATTCTGTCCAGCATAATGCTGATTTGGTTCATTTGTGATGAAGTACTTTTTAGCAGTAGGCAGGGCTGGCCTTAGGTGAATTAGTACCCTAGGTGAAGGGCTTCAAAGTGCCACCACCCACTGCCCAGTGTTCCGCACACATACACACACACACACACACACACACACACACACACACACACACACACACACACACACACACACACACACAGGTCCCTCCCTTTCCAAATCACAACCTGTCCACACAATTCACATTTATTTTTTCTACATTTTCTCGCAGTTCATCTTACACTTCATCTTTCTCCTTTGTCTTTTCAGAATATCCTAAATGGAACAGATTGCAGTGTAATTACTGTAGAAGAAATGACTGAATTAAGCCAAGGGTCTGGGGGACTACTAGGCCCAGAAACATCACTGGATTCTATAGGTTCATAGGTTCATAGGTTGGTACTAAGCTATCAGCCCTAGGGTTTCTTCCCACATTATTTACTTTCCTGGACCCCTGTCAATCTCCCATCCAATCGTATAGGTTCCTCTTGAAGAGGTCCAAAGAGGCACTCTGCTTGACATGTATGGGCAATCTATTCCAGAGTCTGGGGAGTCTCTGGGTCAGGAACCTATCCCTCCAGCATGTTTTGTTTATTGTGATGACAAGGTTTAGATCCCTGGAGAGTGTAGCTCTGAGGGACTGGGATTTCTTTAAGTGTAGCATGTCCAACAGCTCTGGGTTTGACATGGCCTTGTATGTTAGGGCATCTGCTTTAGGCCTGTAATTCTTTTAGTGAGGCATATCTGAGGCCTTTCCAGTTGTTGCAGATGTCTTGAGAGGTACATACCAAATGGGGCGTTGTATTCTATAATGGGTCTAATGAGTGATGAGTACAGTGGGACAATGACCTCCTTTTTTCTGGATGAAAAGCCCTTCGTGATGAGGTGTGCCATATAGAAGGATTTCTTGACTGTTGTGGTGATGTGGTTATCAAAGGTGAGACCACTGTCCACCTGTGTCCCTAAGTCTCTTATCGCACTTTCTGTGTTTAGTGTACTGCCACCTATATGGTAATTCATGGATACATGTTTTTTCCCAAAGGATAACACATTTCTTGGCATTGAGCTGAGCCCATGGCTCTGGCACCAAGCATCTGTTTCTGTAAGGACCTTTTGTAGAGTATCCACATCATTTGGGAGTTTGCAGTCATTTGCAAACTTTGTTAGTGTTGACCTGTACTTCAGAGAAGTAGATGCCAAACACCCCAGGACTGAACCCTGAGGTACTCCACTTGTCACTTGTCTGGAGCTGGATTTGGAGTCGGCTACTTTTACAGTGTGGGTTCTATCAGTAAGCCATTTAGCAACCCATTGGGTGACATAGGGATTAATGCCGAACTTAGTAAGTTTATCTATGATTCCAGAGTGGGGGATGGTGTCAAAGGCCTTGGCAAGGTCTAGATAGGCTGTGTGGACCACCTTACCTTTATCCATGGCTCTGGAGACTGATTCAAAGAAGTCAATCAGGTTCAGGAGACAAGATCGGCCCTTCACAAACCCAAACTGGGTGGGGTCCAGTGTTTGAAGGTTGCTAATGTCTTTGTTTATAAGTTCCATGATAATGGCCTTGCAGATAAGGCTTGTCAGACTGATGGATTGGGATAACTGTAGCTCTGCGCCACTCAGTGGGCATGAAACCTGAGGTGAGGCTATGATTAAACATGACACTTAGGTGAGGTGCCAGTTCATATTGTAGTGCATGTAGTACACAGCCCGGGATGTCATCTGGTCCCATGGATGCTGTATTCTTGGCTTTAGAGAGTGCGTTTTGTACCTGTGTGGCCGTTATTACTGGAATTTGGCAATCTTCCGGTATTGAGATGGGCCATTTAGGGGGTGAGAGGGGAGTGAAGTTGGCACTGAATCGATCTGCCAGGATATTGGCAATATCCTTCGGATCAGTATATTTAATGCCATTCTATTTTAGCTGAGAGCAGATCTGAGCATTGCCATTTAGATTCTTGACATAGTTATAGAATGCTTTGTGGTTGTCTTTGGAATCTTTGGCAATTTTATTTTTGTAACTAGCTTTGGAGGATTTTATGAGGCATCTCAGTTTCTTACTGAGGCTAGTAAGGGAGTTTTTTGCATCCTGGGATTTTCCTCTTTTCTGCAAAAGTTTCTTCCTTTTGTTGTAAAGTTTGTTTATGGCAGGGGACCACCAGATTGGCTTCCTTTTTTTGGATGAGAGCATTTTTGTTCTATTTGGGATGGCACGATTCATGCATGAGTGGATGTGCTCGTACAATGCCTTAGTGTAGGATTCAGCAGTTGAACTTTCAGTTCCTGTCTGCATGGGTGTCATGAAGATTGTCACTTCTGACTTGAGTAGCATGAAGTTGGCTTTGGAGAAGTTTTTTATGGTGGTTTCTTTACTGGGGTGGGGTGGGATGTGGATGTTAAGGGTGATTAGCTTATGGTCAGACCTGACTAACGAGGGGGTGACCATAGGTATGGAGCATTGATTTCCCATGTTGGTAATGACCAGGTCTAGGATATTAGAGCCCCTGGTGGGACTATGGATTAGTTGATCCAGGGCGTTGGAATTTATGAACTCCAAGAACCGTTCTTAAAGGTGTTGGGACATGAGTAGTTTTCCCAGTTAATGGCAGGGTAGTTAAAATCACCCAGTATTAGGGTGTTTGGTTCTATCTTAATATTTTCCAGTATGTTTAGAAAGGTGTAGTGAGAATTTTGGGGTATGGTGGGGGATCTGTAGCAAGCTACAATTTGGATTGCAGTCTTACCTAGTGTTAGTTGCACTTGGAGAATTTCAGACACATTGTGTTGGCCAACTAGCCTGGTGGTGTGAATATCCTTGGTGAATATTGACACTCCTCCACCTTTAGTGTTTCGGTCCTGGTTTGGTGGCGAGTTGTAGCCTGGTATTGCAGAGGTGCTCTCTGGAGCCTTGAACCAGGTCTCAGTTACTGCACAGATATTGATGTTCTCCATTTTTAGGAGTGCCTCGAGAAAGTGCATTTTGAGGTTTAGACTTCTAGCATTGAGTAGCTAGATGTTCTGAGGTGGATTTTAGATATTTTCTTTCTTTTGATCTAATGATAGCTTGACTAAGGAAAGAAGTTCTTCAGCTTTGTGTTTTCCTGTATCCTTTCAGCACATCATAACTGGCCAAAAGTACACTTTAGTAACTGTGGAGTAAATTATCAGATTAAGCTGGGATTCCATGCACTGCAAGGTTTCCAGAAGCTAAGGGGTTATAGATGCTCTGTGGTGCATTATCAGATCTTTTTCCACCTTTGGATCCAATCACGACCAGAGAATCAAACTTATGTTTTTCTTTCAAGTTAGAAATGTCTATTGTTTAACAAAATAGCAGTTCACAATAAAGTGAGAAGACAAATGCTTCCAAGAATGTATAAATCATATCTCTGAATAGTACCTACATCCCTACTCCACCCAAGAAAAAAATCCTTCTGTGCATCACGTCAATGTTAGATTGTGATGAAGGTACAGATGGTGACAGTCATATATTTCAAGTGGCTGCTATCAAACATATATGCAGCATTTATCCTCACCCACTACTTCCAAAAGACAGCTGCGTGTCACCCTGATGATAGACTCGGAGGAAACTGATAGAACAAACAGGGCACATTAACATATTTCAATCAGTTGCCATCAGATGTATATAAACAGCATACTTCATTTCCCCAACCCAAAAGATAGCCACCTATATGTGTCCAATATTGCTAAAGAAAGTAAAAAAAATAACAAAAAGAAGAAGAAGAATCAGAATAGCATATGCTAACTTGTTGCTCCTAAACAGCACACTGACCCTACACAAGCTACAGTGACCTTCCTTTTAGAGCTCAGATTTGTGATGAAAGTTCAAGAAATGATGACTACGTTGTCTCCATCTCCTACACAAACTACCTAACTACCTTCTCTGCACACCTTTGCGGTTCTATTCTGAAGAAAATTAAAGTAACAACTGCACCTTTCTCAGCTTCCCACCAAGCTAAAGTGATCTTTGGTGCACATTTCTGAGCTGTACTGGTTTTAGTCTAGGTGAGGATCAAGTCAAATACTACTAGTAAGCCTGCATCAAAATCCACTTATACAGCAATGTATGTTTGGGGGACACCAGGACCACCATAAGTTCTGTGGGTCTGGTTATTTTGTGCTGTATCGTATGCTTTATTTGAGGAAAATTATATAAAAAATAGCTACCAAAAAGAATTCTGTATTTGCCATACAATATTGTATGTGTCCAAAGGTAGAAATCTCTTTTTACACACACACACACACACACACACACACACACACACACACACACACACACACACACACACACACACACATATACTAACACTGCCATGGAAACAAGGTCTGTCTTATGATGTACTGATTTTTGAAGCACATATACATGCTGACACTGACCCTGACAAGCCATGTCTGTCACAAGATGCACTGATTTTTCAGACAAGCACAATTACACTCACACAGATACAGACACATGCACACACACACAGAAGCACGCGCACATGTACACACACACACACACACACACACACACACACACACACACACACACACACACACACACACACACACACACACAAACTGGTACTGTCCCTGTCCAATCTTGTGCAACACAAGATGTGCAAATCCACATACACATGCTGCATGGCTGCCTACATGCAAATTTCAGGAATGACAATTGTTCTACATCACATAGTTGTGGTGTTGGAGGAAACCATAACACAATGAGAAACCCACATAGATACTGTGAGGGCATTGCAAACTCCATACAGAAAAAGCGACACTCAAAAGCTTAACCAGAGCTATGTGTTTTTAGATGGCAATGCTATTCACTGCACTGCTGTGGCAGTGATCAATAGCTTTCATAAACATCCTGCTCCTTCCAGACCACCAAAGATATTCAGTTACTATGTACAATCCTGATGAGTGTGATGGAAAGTGAAAACAATTATGGGCAGTTTATTGTTCTTAAATACATTGCCACCCACCCACACACACATACACATACAAGTCTTAGTATATAATACATTTGCATTTATTTTTAGCAAATACAATACTTTGCACCATATCTTTCATCTATCCTGATTTTCACAGAATGTCCAGATTTCTGCCTCATATTTTTGGTCAGTTCTTCTTAAAATGTATGTTTTTCTGGCAAATCAATAAGGAATGAAGTCACTAAATAATTGCATACATTTACATTTTAGGTTTCATATCCTTCAGAAAATGCATGCTAACACAAAACCTGTTATTCTATTAACTTTCTAAGTTTATAAGAGTAATATTTCAAACATGTCCATATTTTGGGTCTTTGCCCCCCCCCTATTATTTTAGGCTTTGTCCATATGTCTTGCACTAAGAGGTTGAGAGGTATGGTGTGCACCACTCCTGCCATGCCTTTTTAGCAGTGACCTAACTACAGCAGGAGTAAGTCACTTGCATCCACAGATGGCCTCTATGCCCAGAGTCAGCTACTTTCATCCACAGAGAAGTCCCAGTGCCATCCTGGAGTGATAGCTACTTCTGTGTATATGTCTGACATCTGATTATGCACAAAATGATGGCTATGGAATGGCTTTCAACTTCACACAAACAGCATCCAAGTTGTTTCACCCAAATTAAATTAATCCTGCAAAGCCAGAATAATGAGCAAGCAACAACAGTTAGTCTTTTACCTCCAGAGACTGTCACAGCAATTATAGCTAATCTGTCTAGGTACATCGTTCTCAGATGTCTGACTCTAAATGAATAAATCATTCACTCAGTTTGTTAGCAAAGGAATCAGGGATAAAGTGAAAAATACTGCAGAAACAAAGGCCCAAAGTAGTGGGCAGAGTTTACATATTGGTCCCACATACTTAAGAGAGTTGATAAAAAAACAGACTTGCACAGCACGCATTTTCTGAAGTACATAAAGTCAAAAACTCAAATGTCTGTCATTATTTGGTGATGGCAACCCTGTCCAATTTATGAGAAATCCATAGGTATTATGATGAACAACCCAAATATATGAGACAAACTTATGGATATTTAGTGAAATTAGGGACACTTGGCAAAAGACCATCACAACCTATCAGGTTCACCACTACGTATGCCAGGAATTCTAACCGTCTTATCCAAAGTGTACGTAGACATTGGAATATACTTCAATGTGACTCTAATATTACCAACATTATTCCAGACAGTTGTTTGTTTTCTTACAGGAAAGGAAAAAACTTAAATTCTTTTTTTAATCATTACAAACACAGAGATACCGGGACAAATGAATTACTACAAACAACATTATCTGGTGAACCGCTATATGGTTGTTTTCCCTGTGGTCATTGCACCAATTGCCAATACATTCACAAATCTAAACAATTTTCCAGCTGCAATTGTCCCAGGGTATTTGACTTGAACTTTTTTTCAAATTGTTCAAGTGATTGGATTATTTATTTGGCCACTTGCAACTGTGGCTCTTTCTATGTGGGACAGACATCACGACCCTTAAGAATACACATTTCTGAACATATTAGCAACATTAAACAAAAAAGAATACATAATGCTCTTTACAAGCACCAACTAGTTCATCCCACAGCTAAGTTCATGTTTATTATTATTGATATAATACATGGGAATCGTGCCAATAAAACAGGATGGCATTCTATATTAAATGTTAAGGAAAAGAAATGGATCATCAGACTGGGAGGGTTATTCCCCCTGGGGCTTAATGAACACCTTTAAGTTTTGACCAATAGACTGCTTGCATATTAGTTAAAAACAGCTGTGTATTTTGTGATTTTTTTGTACACTGAGGAAGGCTGTGCTTTGCCAGCCAAAACCGGTCTGTATTTTGCTGTGAATATGCTTATTTAATACAAATATTTTATTTCTCTAGACACTGTTTGCTGGCTCTTTCTTTTGCTTTTGACAGATACTCCATTTACCCTGCAAATCGGTCCACAGGCCATATCTGCTCACCTGCTAGGATTAAAAAAAAAAAAAACGTATATCATGATCTCACTGGCTATTAGTGCTTTCATCAACAGTGACCATGCACTCCTCTGCACTCTTGAATATTCCCAGGCTGTCTACTCCTTGTCATTTGATAGCAAGGACAAGAAAATTTCCATCTTCCCCACAGGGCTTCATTTGGCTAGGAGTGCCTTTATGCCCTTTATTTATTTATTTGTATTTTTGAAATAAAGAAAAAAAGGTCATGCTTTACTGCAAATAAATCAAACAATCAAGTAATGTATAAATAAATTGCAGCAAAGTGTCCTAACCAAGCAGACCTCTTTTTGAATGTATCTCGCAAGACATCTGCAGCAGCTGGAAAGGCCACAGAAGTACCTCACAAAGAGGATTACTGGCCTCAAACAAATGCCCTACACTGACCGCCTCAAAAAACTCCAGCTTTACTCTGTAGCATATTGCCTACTCCGAGGTGATCTCTGCCTAACATATAAAGCTATATCAAACCCAGAGCTGTTGGACATGCTACACCTTAAGAAATCCCAATCCCTTTGAGCTATATGATCTAGGGACCTAAATCTTGTCACCACAATAAACATGACATGCTGGAGGGATAGATTCCTGTCCCAGAGACTTCTCATACTCTGGAACAGGCTACCCATCTATGTCAAGCAAAGTTCTTCATTAGCACTCTTCAAGGAAAATCTTGATGAGTGGATGGGAAATAGGAAATACACCCCAGGGATCACTTCTGTGTCTCTGCTGGACAGTGGCACAGGAAAATAACTTTCTTGGGTAGCATAAGCCAGGGAACCTTGTTGACTAGGCTTATGTAGGCCCTTGGGCCGATAGCCTAGTACCTACCTATAAGCCTATGAACCCCTTGTTGGCAGCTTGCATCATCTATGTGCAAAACCAGTTGTGTCTGCAGGAGTAATGGTATGCACAATAATGACATGTACATGGTAATGGTATGTGCACGGTAATGGTATGCATATGTTCCTTACGATACATGCAGAAAAAAAGGAGCTATATGAATATCTTGTAATCATAGCCTTAGTTAGCTAATATGGCATTCTGTGCAGCTCCATGATATGCTGCACCAATCATCAGGGGAAAAAAGTTCTTCTTTGAAAGTAATAGTTCAGACCACTTGCTATACATATAACAAGTGGCTTCCTACATGTGTTCTGAATACCACACATGGAGGTAGTACCACACAAGCTATAGCATTGCAGCCCTGGCTGTAAACATGAGTGCCCATATTGTATTACCACTGCATCTACCATTTGCAGCCCCCGATTGTCTGACCCCTTCGCCCCACCCTAGATACCCTTTGGCTTCCTAACTTTAGATCAAAGCATTTAAATTTGATTGGCTTTTGTTTGAACAGACTACACAAAACAACCATATCAATGGCTCTACAAATTCTTGAAAAGGGAACATTAAGAGAAACAGTGCACTACATACAGCTTCAATGTACAGCCTGGGAAGAACTTGACTGGATGAGGGATCTGATGGGGGGAAGTCTCACAGTAAGCTCCAAAGTCTGGTACTAAAGCATAAATAAATAGGAGACTTTAATCTACCATTAAACATACAAAAAGAAAATAATTAAATAATTTGCAATCTTTTTATTGAGTGGGACCGCATGTAAAGTAATACTAACTCATATGTAGATTCATACCAGAGATACTAATTTCCCTAAGCAGTGTGAATTACCACTATGTTAGCAAGTAGCTTCTGAGACTCTGATGCTGTTATATACTTCAGCCTTAATAATGCTACACTGTATGGTGCAGCTGTATTTACTGCACTGTTTCTCTCAATGTTCTCCTTTTTGGGAATTTGCAGAGCTGTTGATTTGGATGTTCAGTTTACTGTATTTAAACAAAAAACAATTGGTGTTAAATGCTTTGCTCTAAAGTTAGGAAGCCCTACACTTCTGTTTGCAATTTGATTTTTGTTCATAGGTGTGTACTAGGCTAATGGCCCTGGGGCCTTTACAAGCCTAGCCCATAGGATTACCCTGACACCATGCCACCCGACCTTAGTTCCCAGTGCATCTGTCGAATAAAGCCAATGGAGTGATCCCTGGGGTGAATTTTCTATTTCCCATCTACTCATCAAGATTTCTCTTGAAGAGGGCCAGTGAGGTGCTCTACTTGACATGTATGGGAAGTCTATTCCATAGCATGGGCAGTCTCTGGGTTATGCACCTGTCCCTCCAGTATGTTCTGTTGATTGTGGTAATGAGGTTGAGGTTTCTGGAGCGTATGGTGCAGAGGGATTGGGATTTCTTTAGATGTAGCATTTCTAACAGAGCTTGGTCAGACATGCCTTTCTAAGTCAAGCAGAGATCGCCTCTAAGTAGGCGATATGAGACATAGAACAGTTGGAGTTTTTTTAGTCTGTCTATACAGGACAAATGTTTAAGGCCTAGGATCCTCTGTGAGGAACTTTTGCTGCCTCTCCAGTTGTTGCAGGTGTTTAGTGAAGTACATGTTAAATGGGGCATTGTACTCAATGAGTGGCCTAATGAGGGAAGAGTAGAGGGAGACAATGACCTCTTTCTTCCTGGATGCAAAACCCTTAGTAATGAGATGTGCCACATAGAAGGACTTTCTGACCACAGTGGCAATGTGATGGTCAAAAGAGAGGTTGCTGCCAACCTGTGTTCCCAGATCTTTTATATTGCCTTCTGTGTTTAGTGGACTACCATCAATGTGGTAATTCATGGGAACCGGGTTTTCCAAAAGGGGATGACGACACATTTTTTGGCATTGAGCTTAAGGCCATGGTTTTGACACCATTCGTTGGTCTCAGTGAGGCCATTGTGCAGGATGTCAATATCACTTGGGGAGTAAACAATAGCTCCCAACTTGCAATTGTCTGTGAACTTTGTCAGCCAGAGTCCCTTTGTGTTGGCCTGGACTTCAGAGAAGTAGATACCAAACAGGAGAGGACCCAGGACCGAACCCTGTGGGACTCCACCCATGACTGGTTGGCAGTCTGACTTGGAGTCAGCTACTTTCGCACTGTGGGTTCTACCTGTGAACCAGTTTGCAACCCACCTAGTGATATAGGGGTTCATTCCTAGCTTAGTGAGTTTTTCTGTGATTCCTGAGTGGGGAGTGGTATCAAAGGCCTTGGCCAGATCAAGGTAGGCTGTATGAACCACCTTGCCTTCATCCACAGCTCTGGTGACTGATTCAAAGAAGTCTACCAAGTTGAGCAGGCATGATCTACTCTTCACAAAACCAAACTGTGTGGGATCCAGAGTTTAGAGATTCCCTATGGGTATTAGTTTATTTATGGATACTAGTTTATTAGGTCCATGATGATGCGTTCCATAGCTTTGCATATCAGACTCGCCAGGCTAATGGGCTGATAGTTCCCAGAGTCTGCAGCCTCTACTCCTTTGTGGAGAGTGATGACTGTAGCAGTGCGCCATTTGGTAGGGCAAAGCCTGAGGTGAGGCTGTGACTGAACAGGGTACACAAGTGAGATGCCAGTTCACTCTGTAGTTCATGTAGAATACAGCCATGGGTATTCTCAGTTCCCATAGAAGCTGTATCCTTGGCCTTGGACAGTGCTGTTTTAACCTGTGAAGCAGTAATACTGGGTGCCTGGCAATCTACTGGTATTGTGACTGGTCCCTTGGGGGTAGAGATGGGTAAAACTGGCATTGATTCTATCGGCCAGTATATTGGCAACATCTGTTGGCTCAGTATAGGAGGTACCATTGTGCAGTAGCTCAGAGCAAATCTGGGTATTGCCGTGGAGATTCTTTGCATAACTATAGAAGGCCTTGTAGTTTTCTTTACTATCTGCTGCAATTTTGTTTTCATAGCTAGCGTAAGAGGATTTGATGAGGGATCTCAACTTTTTTTGAGGCCGATAAGGGAGTTTTTTCCAGACTTGGGACTTCACCTTATTCCACATCAGTTTCCTCCTTCTGTTGTAGAGTTTGTTTATGGCAGGGGGACCACCAGATTGGCTTCCTTTTTTGGAGGAGAGTGTCTTGTTGGGTATGGCGATATCCATGCATTTCTGTACGTGTCTGTTAAGTGTATTGTTGTATGATTCAGTGGTCATGCAACTGCTGTCCATTTGCATGGGTGCCGTGAAGTTAGCCACCTCTGTTTTTAGGAGCCCAAAGTTAGCTTTGGAGAAGTTTTTTATGGTGGTTACCTTTGCTGCAGGTTGGGTGGATGGTTGGGTGGGATGTGGATTTCTAAAATGATTGTCATCGGATTAAACCAGGGAGGAGTTGACTATTGGTGTAGAGCAACAGTTTCCCATGTTAGTAATGACCAGGTCAAGGATGTTTCTGCCTCTAGTGGGGATAAGAATGAGCTGGTCCAGGGCATTGGAATTAATAAATTCCAGGAAACGTTGGGCAAGTGTGTTGGTACATGAGTAGTTTTCCCAGTTAATGGAGGAGTAGTTGAAGTCGCCCAGTATGAGAATGTTAGGTTGGACCCCAATATTCTCCAATTTTCTGACTGAACACATTTTCATTTGTTTCAATCTTACTTGTTATTATTCCTCTAGACTCAAGGGTTGCAATAGCATTTACTTCTAAAGGCAAATGTTTATGACCACAACCCAGTCTTTACTTTAGACATACTGGTAATTTGCATTGAAAAGAATACATATTCAAAGCATATGGAGTCTGCCTGGTGTTTCAGCTTGAATACCCTATGAAAGACACATATGTCTCTGTATAATAGTTACTTTCTTGTGCAGAAACCTCTTTATTTTTTAGCGATAATATACATATCCCCAGTATGTCTTGATAAAGGAGTTCATAAATATTTTCAGATTCCACGTATCAGTGTTTTGTCAAGGTCTTTCTGTCTATCTTGTCCTCTAGGCATCGGCTGTGCAAATGTTGCTTTCTTACATAATGAATCATTGCAGGCTTCTGTGGAGCATTGCAACATGCTATCTGGAGCATTCCAGATATTGACATTACCCTGAAAACTCTGTAAATAAGATCAATATGCACTCTTGAATTATAGCTCAGTCATTTGTTAATGCAGTACTCTTTCAGTTTGTTTTTAGTCAGTCAACAGGAAATGTCATGCTGAGTCATGAATCACAAATATATGAAATACTACTATGGGACATATATTTCAATATTATATCTGCAAGACAGTTTGTTAGAGAGAAATAA
The DNA here is from genome assembly GCF_019279795.1 of Protopterus annectens. NCBI lineage: Eukaryota > Metazoa > Chordata > Ceratodontiformes > Protopteridae > Protopterus > Protopterus annectens. The sequence continues at coordinate 1,197,958,954 of NC_056746.1, read as the reverse complement.
CATTTCTGTAACAATGACATCTCTAAAAGTATAGATGTATGGTGCTTATAAGAGAGTTCTTCTCCTGTGAATATTTGCATTTCATTTTATGTAAATTTTTTTTGCGTCCATTTTGTCTGAAATTAGATCTTCCCATAGGGAAGTTACTTTTTTTACAGTAAAATGATTTGCTAGAAAAATTCTGAAAACATGTGATATGCCTATCGGGGTATTCAGAGACATCAATTTGAAAAAGTGGTCCCTTGTTTCAAATTCTAAGATAAATGTCAAGTCATATGAATGTTTGCAGCAAACTCAAGTTGCAAGTCCTCTCGGTTTAGTACAGCTTAAGCCAGGCCCTTCTTCTCTAAATGCTTCAGTGGATACCCTTCCAATGAACTCTGTATGCAACATTTTTGTCAACTTCCATAATTAAAGCAATTGTTGTATAATTTTGGAGTATAGCACACCTGCAGGTAATATAAGGACTGTTTAAAGTGATGTATAAACTTCCTAAATATGTTCCTGCTGTATGCCAGAAATTCTCCATGTACCGGTGAACTTCCGCATACATGAGATCACACAACATGGAGGTTTGTAATTTACCATATCAGTCAGTAACATAAACAGTGACAGTGTGCTAGAGCAAGAAAGATTGACAAAAACATCATAACAATTTTTCTGTTGTTATGAAAAATATCGTAGAAGCTTTAGTGTTTACCAGAAACATTTTGAATAAATATTAGTAGTCTTGGGTTAATGCATCATAAAAAGGTACCCAAGAACATAATAGTAGAGTACCAGAACTGAATAAAGGAGAAAAAAGGTAAATCAAGGACACATTAAATGCTTACTGAAAACATAACTGATGATGCCCTGATGTCATCCTACATCCATGTGTCATTAAAGCCTGGCTCCAATTATATCAATGGACCATTAAAACGTATGTATAATCTATCATGTCAAGAGTTTTTTGACATCTGAAAAACACCATTTTAAAATCCATTCCAAAAATGAGAAGTCCTAGCTTCCCTTCTAATTTCAGACCTATTTCCATTCTGCCTTTTTCTGGAAAAATTGTAAAAAAATGTGCATATATCTAAGTCTTAATGACTATGCTCAATAAACCAGCTTATGCACTTTAACAAGTGATACTTTAACAAATGCAGACAAGGCCCCATTGAGAGGGACAGTATTAACTGACCTAACTGAAACCTTTGACGTCATTGACAATGTATACCTACAAGTATACACCATAGTAATTAGAGAAAGCACAAAAGACAGCCCAATGGCTTCAGCACTGCCACTCCAACTACAGATTTGCAGCAAAGACTGGTATTAACTCCTCTACCCTTGATACTTGTTATAAAGGTAATCCTCAAGGTTCCATCTTCTCTTTTAGACCCATATTCCTATTGTACTTGTCCCTGATAACATACATGGTCAACTACAGGTCAGGTCCATCTCTTACAAAATTTTGTTTCAAGAAAATCTGAAACATATTGCAAACTTGATTATCAGCAGAAAACAAATAATTGAACAAAAAGAAAAAAAAAACAAGTATTCTTGGTTTAAAAGAAAAAAAATAGTTCTGGTCCCCTCATGTTGTTATATTACAGACAATAACAATCTCTTGGGTATTGCACAAGCATTTATGTATTTTAATCTACGTTAAGTCTGGAACTTTAACTTACAAGTGCACTACAACAATGCAAAAATCTAGAATCCCAAATATATTATTTTTTGACTTGTATAATTTCTCTTTTCACATCAGCCAGAAAAGCAAGAGGCAAGGAAATTCTATTGTTTTAGTTTGAATTCAGTGTCATTCAAAGCTGTTGCCTCTAAGAAGAATATAAACTTCTTTCATGTCACCTAAAAACTAATTTGCTATTTCATGATCGAATTTCCAGATCAGAACATCACTGCACATGTCTGAAGAAAACAAAATCTCTGCCAGTTCAACAAAGATCTACCTTAGTATTGGGCTTCCTCCTGCTTCAGATCTTTAAACAAAATTCATTCCCATACTTTTTTCAGGCCGATAACAATAAGACAAAGAACTTAAAACTGTCACTCAAACCCTGAAAGAGTGTCCTCACTCTGGCGACCCCTCCCCAAAAAAAAGACAGTGTATTAACCATTCTCCCTCTATATTAGTCCCAAGAAACCTAGGAGCCCATGCATCCCATTATAAGGAACCTCAACATAAAACAAGATTTTCAATTCAATCTTAAAGTGCATCTGAATGAAACATCTAATTATACCTACTTCAAACTTGACTCACAAACACACCTTAGTTTGTCTTGTCACATCACTTATATTCCAGTATGCTACAGCCTGTACAGTTTACAAGTATCTGTACATATTCTGTACGTTCACACTCCCATACAATGAAAACGGTCCCTTTATTAAAGAGTTTTAAACTTTGTTAGACTACGGTCACTCTTTATCATCAGGAGAGTATACGCATTATAATTATGATTATGATTTTGATTATAATTATGCAATGACAGGTCATTGTTGTTCAGAAATGTGCATGGTGATTGGACAGACCAACCACAGCATGCCCACTGTAAATCGAGCATACACCAATGGAAAATAGTCTAAAGTACCACTGAGCAGCCAGACTTTTCTATTGATATATGCTATGGAGGGCAGACCAAATCCAAGACAAATCAGTTTGTTTTGCAAAAAGAAAGAAAGGGAAACATTCTTGATGATCCTTGTATTTCTGCATTGTCGCTGCAGACTGTCATACTTCCCGAATTGTCCAGATTTTCAGAGAATCCAAATTTTGTCTCATTAAAAAAAAAAAATGCAATGGAGATTCTTTTTTCTCTGTTACTTCTGTTCAACAGCACTGATGCATTGTGCAAGTGAGAGAATGTAAGTCCTATAAGCATCATAAAATGAGGAAGAACAGGAAACAATGCAGGGGAACACTATTCGAGGATTTACCCACACCCATCATGGGTTATTGTTTAAATATGAATGTGTAAATATTTGTAGCATTATTTATATTGCAAGTTGTCTTTTTTTCATCCTAATTTGTTCAGTTTTACATTTCTGTTATCCGTTGTTATTTAATTATTCTTAAATTTTATTTTGTAATTAATTCTAGTTTTCCGTTTTTTCATGTCTGAACCTGAAATATGCCCTTATGAATCAGTGTTCTATCCTGCCTAAGAAAGATAGGTAGGCAGATAAATAGATAATAGATGAACATCTAGATAGCTAGGTGGATAGCTAGACAAACAGATAGATAGATAGCTATTAAAAGGAGTAAATGTGAAAAAAAAAAAAAAACTCGACACACATCCTTCCAACTCTGTGAAGTTTGCATATTCAACACTTAATTATAACACAAACTCAGACTACACTGAGTGCTGAATGGAGAACTACTTTTACTGTAATGTTCTCTGACGCAAAACCCGACAGGTGGAAATAATGTTCACACCTCTAAAAGGCTATGTTTTAGTATAAATGCATAAATGCATGCATGTAATAATTATATAAAGTCAATTCAGGTCATGTGCTGCTAAGATAATATCACTTTTGTTGGCAGGAGTGGCATTAAAGTCACTCATCTTATGACCTCATACCTGACAGCACCAGTGAGGCGTGACATTATCTCAGCATAATACATGGTCTTGCATGCTTCATGTCTCATTTAACATAACAAAGTTACTTGTATTACTGAATGTATTGCACTTTTAATAATGTGTATACATAAGGGAAAGCTATTGACTAAATGCTACCATGTAGAGGAAGGACTGATTGAGTTCTACTATAGTTCATCTCTGCTCTGATTAATACAACCCCCTACAGGTCAGATTCTGTTCACTGTAAAGTCAGCTCTGTGCTCATCCAACCTTTTAAAAGCCTATTGGGTCAGCACTCTATTTTTCTCGTTCAGTGGATAGTGATTTTTATTAACATGATAATGAGTCTAAATGTGACATTACCAATAAGAGAAAAACAAAAAGAACAATGCTAACTTTATCAGCATTTGGAGCTTGCTTTAATCTTCATGTCTCTGGGTAACAAGTTTGCTATATACTTTTGTTAGTCTGAGAAGGAAAAAACAAACATTTGCATTTCTTTCAGTCTTTCTTTTCTCTCATCAATTTTAATTACACCCCTCCTTAACCCTCCTGGGATAATTGATATATTTAGATGGAACTGACTATAGCCAATTAAAAAGCAGTTATGAATGAAGAAAATGACTTTTTTGAGTGAGGATGGGGGAGTTCAGTTGTTCTCAGTTATAAAAGACAGTAAAATTACAATCTTGCACCCAGTGGTTAGGCAAAAACTAAAACAAAGGCATTATCAGCTGTGACTATGACCTCTGGCTGTTAATTATTTTACCCCCTTGTGATAGCCCTTTATTTTGCAGTCATTTAACGAAACAAGATGATGAAGGCTATGCAAAATAATTACTGATTCTATGCTTGACTCATAGTCATGCAAAATAAGTGGGCTGTTATTACTCTGCGTCTAACGCTGTAAAATATTTATTTCATTTTGGGAAAAAAAAGTAATGCACTGATGTTAGGAAAAATGAAGCATCAGTTCATCACTGCACCTCGACAGCCGAATAGTTTTTCCCACTCTTTCAATAGTGAGGTTAGGGGTTGGCATAATGGATAAAGGTTCCTATTAGATGACCTAAGATACATTCTATCGAATGCTTCTTGGTTGAACTTAAAACAACAAAAAGGCAAAATAGTGAAGCAGGGAAAGAATTCACTTGGCTGCTTGCGTTACTTTGCCGTTTTTGGCACTGTAGTGCAATCTCGGAGTTGATATATTTAAGTAAGGGTGGGGAGGCACAGCCCCCCACTTTATGTATTATTTCAATTTTTTTTCTTTTCTTTTTTTGGAACAGCGCTTTTCTGAGCTTTCGAGATTGTAAGCTTTTACTTACATGGGGTCGATTATTCATCATTCGCTTTTTTAAGCGTTCGATGATATAATATAGACCCATGGATGAGGTGTTTACCTCATAAGCAAGAGGCACAGGGTTTGATTCTCACCAAGGCAAATTGGCTAGATTTAAAATGGCCCATAATGCATCTAGTCTAGTACTTTCCTGTGAACCTCTGAACTAGCGAAAGGTGAGGGACTGACAAGAAAGTCTAACTAATACTAGTCTCTTTACAGCAGTGTCATATGTCTGAGTCTTTGCTAGTCATAGAATCCAAGCTCTGGGAGAAGGAAGGTACATGTTCTCAAAAAATGAAAGCTACAGTTCTTTAACTCTTTGCAACTGCCATACTCTGAGCCTGACTTTCACAATGAAGATTACTCCTTGGGACCACAATAATAACATAGGTTTTGGCTGACATATTGTAAGGATTTGTACTGTAATTTAAAAAGATGTGAAGGATATACCATGCTGTCTCATTTATTGCAACATATTGCAGCTATGCATCAGTAATTAAGTTATAACATTAAATAAATAACTAAATAATAACAATGGTTTGTTATGCATACTGTGACTTTGCATTGCCTTTGAAGAAATATTGCCTTCATATAAGATAATCTTCTGTGGCTTTTCTTTAAATAAAAAAAACAAAGACCAACACAATACTTAAATCATTTAAATAAATTTGTACCTACCAAGGAGTAAAAAGCAACCTCTTACAGCCCAGCGACATTAAGATACATTTCATTTTTACGGGCTGGAGTCAGGTCTTGTTTTCATGGCTGTTTCTTTTCCGCCATAGATTGTTGTGTCTGCCCACCTTACACTTTATACATTCCATTCCTTTCTTTTTCTCTTTCTCCTTCATGCTAATGTAATTACAGTAAATGGAACTAAATTAATAATCCTAAATGGTAGAACACCTAAAAGAAATAAACTTATAACTGCATTATTTTTTAATATTTAGTAAGTGGTAGCTAAGTGTTTTTTTAAAACTATTTATTTCATTGGGAATTGTTAACTAATGTCTGACCCTAAGATACTTTGGTATTGCAGTCTTTAATATCATATTAATATTAAGGACAACCAGCATCTTTTTGAATCTTAGAATGTATGTAACACGAAGTAAATGTGTAAAAATGTATATTAAGCAAATATTCCCTTTTTTTTCCTTAGAGCATCTCTGCTATTGGATTTCATACTTGTCAGACACCTGTAAATTGTGGAACTCTGGGCTGAGATCTTGAGATATGCAATTCAAAGTAATGAGTCTTATGCTCAGACTTTGAATTTATTCAGGCATTGTCATAGAAATCAGACTGCTAAACACTGTTTAATACTGCTGTTGTAGGTTGCAGGTGCTATTGAATGTAAATATACTGTTCTTACAGTGCACATAAGATAATAATGCATAGCCACACTCCAAGTCTAAGGTAAATGAAATGGAGTGAGTGAAAATGAAGCATGTGAAATGAGAACTAAAAACTACAAATGACTGTAAATCTTCCGAAATTTGAATGAAGTCAAAAACTTTACTTTATCTAGCATACATTTTATTGCATAGGAGAGCAGGGCATAGTCAAGGGCTGAAGATTAATCATTTTGAGTAAACAAGGGCTGTATCTTTTCTTGCTTGTAGATGATTATGCCATCTTAGGCTGAAGTGACTGTTTTATCCAATATGCCACTGAATGTGTAGTGGCTGGGATGGAAATTATCACTACCAAAGATGAGATCATGATTCTCTTCCAGAATAAGATTATAGAGTTTTCTATCTATGATAAGCTACCTTGTTTGAAGAATTTTAAGTAACATGAGGTCTTGTTCCCAGGTAGGGGTAGAGGTGATTGACATGGGGGTAGAGGTGATTGACGTGGGAGTAGAGGTGATTGAAATGCTTATCATCATGTACTATATGTGCACCACATTAGTACTGTAGGTGCTGTAACAGACTATGGTGGTAAAAGGGAAGGTGAGTCATAAGACAAAGCTGTTAGTTTACAGGTGTATGTCCCCATCGTTTCCTATGGTAATGGGCTTTGGGTTCACACCAAAAGAGTGAGAGGCCAGGTGTAAGTGGTAAAAATAAGGCTCCTTCAAGGAACAGCTGAGCTCACACTCTGTGATACAACAAAAAGCTCAGCAATATGGAAGGACCACCCAGTACAGTCTGTGTTGAGAAGTGTCAGTTTTAGTGGTTTGGGAAAATTAGGAGATGTATTCTGGTTCTTCACAAAAGAACAGAACACAGGTTTGATATGAGAAACTCAAACCAAAGACTTAAAAATGTTGTACAAGAACACGAGGCCAAAGTGTAGACACATGCCATATATTACGCCAAATTATCCAATGATTGTATACCCTTTCCCAGTGACTGAAACAGGCATGGAGACAGTAGATGCAACATCATGTGGTCTGATCTCATTAATGAATATTGCAGTAATACTGATACAGAAACTACAGTTTTGAATGTTAGCCATAGTCAAAATTATTTTAGCTGGCTTGGCCTGTAGACTTTTATATACCTGAACTGCCTTGAAATATATTATTTCTTCCACGCAGTGCTGAATTGATGTTTAAGGGCACAGTTTGGATAACATGTAAATAGTCTGGAACCAGATGATCAGTTGTTATTAATAAGATTATTAGAGGGAAAAAAGAACAGATCAAGACGCAGGTGAAATGTCAAGTGGGTTATATGAACAGTGTAAGAAACACAGGAAAGAAGCAGAAGAAGTCAAGGTAGTGGGCAAAAGAAGAGTGTTAAAAGCATGGACAAAGGTGAAATTCTGTCCTCCAGACCCATCTGCTGAGATTTCCTGGTTAACTATGTGAGGCTTAAAACATCCAAGAAGACATGCACAAGCACATCTGGGGACTATTACTGTATCTAAACCAAAAGGTGTTTTGTAAGGCAGGAAATGACAGCCCCGTGTTGAACACTCCACATATGCCATATGTGCATTAAGGAATTAGGGAAGGAGGGGAGGAGGCTGTTTATGGTGCTTGTCACTACTGAAGGAAATACAACATTAGCAGAAGAATAAGTATGGTATGTGAAAGTATCCTCGCCAAACGCACAAAGTTTGGAAAAGAAGCTGACTGGTAAATCTGTCTACAGAACCTATGCCTGGAGAAATCAAGGACAAGGAAGCTAAATCATTTGCTTTGTCAGCAAGGAACCTAATACACCTAAAGATGTCCTGTATTCAGAAGTTCTGTTCATACAATAAAAATGTTTCAAAAGTAGTGCCAAGAGTGTCATATCTCTCAATGTCTTTCAACAAGAATTCTGGATAAAGCCTAAAATAGTGGGGGACAAAGCTAAAAAATCAGGGTATTTTTTTAAATATTATTCTAATTTGCTTAAAAAGTTAACAGCACAATGAGTTTTGCAATAAATTGCATTTTCTGATCAATAATAAGTATTGCACTATTATGTCCGGCATTACTTGCTATTTGCAATCCTCAATGATTTACTAGAAAAATCAAACATTTTACAAGGGGCAGGGTAAAAATATGAGGCAAAATCAAGGATGTTCTGCAAAATTCTGGAGAGTTAAGAAATATCCAAAGGGTAGTTATTGCTTGCTGTGTAAATATATAAAAGAGAAGGAAATTGACAGTAACTGGTTCTAACAAAATGAATGTGGGTAAGATGAGGCCAAGATAGTCATAGATCACTGACAAAATATTACACCAAAGAAGAAAGTTTGTAGGCAATGAGAAAGTAGATGAAGAGATAATGTATTGTATTAAACAGTAAGGATGGACTATACCAATAGGACGCATTTAGTTTTCAAAAACTGCATCATATAATGAAATAAACAAACCACTCAGGAGTTTAATACAATCCACCATAAGCAAGTCTGAGGTTAAAATAGCTACCCAAGCCAAAGACAATCACAAGGCATTTCTTAGTTATGCTCTTAATCTCAAAAGCACAACACAGAAATGTAACAGGATCATAGGAGATTACTAGGCTAATGGCTTTGCGGTCCTTACAAGCCTAGCCAAAAGTTTATTCCCAAAACATAAACCTCAGTCAGCACCTGTCGCCCCTGTCAATGACGGACACAGGTGGAACCCCTAGGACAAATTTGTGGTTGCCCATCCACTCATCAAGGTTGTGTTTGAAGAGGGTCAGCAAAGTACTTTGTTTGACATATACGGGGAGTCTATTCCAGAGATGGGGCAGCCTCTAGGAAACAAATCTGTCTCTCCAGCAGGTTTTGGTAATGTCACATATTAGATTTAAGCCTTCTGATTGGGTACTATGCAAGGAGTTATACTTATCGATAAAGAGCATCTTTAGTAGAGCAGGGTCTGAGATTAGCTTGTAGGTGAGACACAGATCACCTCTGACCAATCTGTATGTATGATACAGAGTAGAGTGATAGTGATTTCTGGCTGCCCACATAGGACAGGTGTTGGAGGCCATGGAGTCTCTTTGTGAGGTATTTCTGTGCCCTTTCCAGTTGGTGCAGGTGTTTGGAGAGGTACATACCAAATGGGGAATTGTACTCAACTACTGGCCTAATGAGGGAGGAGTACAGAGAGGTAATAACCTCCTTTTTTCTGGATGCAATCCCTTTACTTATGAAATGAACCAAGTAAAAGGCTTTTCTGACCACTGCCGCTACATGATGTTCAAATGTGAGATTGTTGTCAACTTGTGTACCCAGGTCTATCACCACAGTTTGTGTGCATAGGGGGTTGCCACTAATGTGGTAATCAGCAGGGGCTGTGTTTTTGCCAAATGGTGTGATAATACATTTTTTTGCATTTAACTTAAGGCCATGACTTTGGCACCAGTCATTTGTTGCTGTGAAGTGGGGTGCTGTCATTGACTCCCCAAATGAGCTGATTGTGAATGATGTTACCTACACTGAGGCTGAAGATATTATTTATGTATTTAACATTTGCTTACCAATAAAGTCCAACTTAGAACAAGCCAATTTTAGCAGAGGCCTGGGGAGAAATACTCCAGACACATGTCTTTGTAATGTGGGAGGAAACTGGAGAACCCAGAGGAAAGCCACACAAACACAGGGAGGACATGCAGACTCTGCACAGAATGCTTCCCTGCCAAGAATTGAACATCTTTTGCTGTGAGGCGCCAATGCAAACCACTATACCACTGCAACATCCAGCTGATAAATTCAACTCTAACTTTATCCCTCTCTCTCCCTTCTGTCTACCCTCAAGATATACCTGAAATTGGCTTACCTACAGCTATCACACAAAACCAAGTCCAAAAATTGCTATCAAAAACTGAAAATACTTTACTGATGGGTCCTGTCAGTATCCCTGGATGCATCCTAAGTATCATGAAGCACAATTTATCCACACCTAGCAAAACTATTCAATCTCAGCCACCATTTAGATTTTGTACAAAGTGAATGGAGAACAGCTACAGTCATTATCCTGCATAAGGGAGGAAGATCCACTGACCCAGGCAATTAGAGACCTACAAGTCTAACCAGCCTCATATGCAAAGACATGGAAAGACTTATCACAGAGTTAATCAATGAGGACATAGGGAAGCTCCAAACACTGGACCTTTCTCAGTTTGGATTCATCAAGGGCAGGTCATGCTTACTCAACCTAGGGGATTTTGTGAAAAGGTCACTAAAGCTATGGATGAAAGCAAAACAGTACGCACCGCATATCTTGACATGGCCAAAGCTTTTGACACAATTCTCCACTCATGCATAACAGAAAAGCTAAATAAACTGGGAATAACCTCCTATGTCACCTGCTGGCTTGCCAACTGGCTCACAGATAGGATTCAGATCATTAAAATATGGGAAATCCACAAAGAGACCAGTCATCAGTGGAGTTCCTGATGGTTCTATGTAGGTACCTCTCCTGCTTGGCATTTACTTTTCTGTTGTAAAAGCCAATTCCAAAGGACTCTAGCTGACTAAATTGACAGATGACTGCAAGCTAGGAGCAGTCATTGAATCCCCAAATGACTTAGCCATCCTGCAGGAAGGTTTGTCTCAAATAAATAATTGGTGGGGATTGATAGCAAATCCCAAAAAATGCATTATTGTTTCCTTTGGGAAGTCATCTATGCTAGGGAACTACTACATTGGCAATATGCCCCTAACAGTCGACCCAGTTGCTCAGGAACTGGGAACTTATGTGGAGAGTGACCTAAATTTTCACCAACATGTGTCTATTGTTGTAAGTCCTATTATACTATATTGCAAAGTTAATAAACAAAGGGATTTAGGGATGTTAGTGTCCCCCTTTATTCGGCCATCATTAAGCCAGTTATTGAATATTATGCCCCCTTTGGCAAGTATCTGTCCAGACACATGCAACAACTGGAATGCACACAGAGATACCTTACTAAAAGGATACAACACCTAAACAACATGTCTTATATAAATTGACTCAAAGCCCAGTCACTATACTCAGTATCCTACAGACTGCTAAGAGGTGGACTGTTTCTGGCACACTTGCATCCTCCAACTGATTACTGATGGACTAACTGCACAACAGCAAGTCAAATGTCATCAGAAATACTTGGTCTTTCTAATTTATTGTTTGAGGCCTCTGTAAATTTTGTATATAGTTTTACCATATTTTGCTTTTCAATCGTAAATGTAAATTTAAAATGTTTTCATATTCTCTTTATTGAAAAATAATAAAAAATCTTTCAACAAAAAAAAAAAAAAAAGAAATACTCGGTCTAGAGATCTAAACCTCTTCTGTAACATTAACAGAACAGTTTGGAGGGGCAGGTATATCTCACAGAAGAAACTTGGTACATTTTGAAGTTTAACACTTTGGAACCTTTGGGGTTTATTAAAGAATATGAATGGAAATATGTCATTTAATTAGCAGTGGGTGTGATGTGTTAATTTTGTGTATATTTAAGCTGTGCTTTTGAAATGTTTTTTTTACTCTTTGAAGGCTGTTGAGCCGAGGTGCTAAGTGCAATAAATCCATTTTTTACATATTTGGGATTGTTGCTTTTTGTGGTATTTTATATCATTTTATTTTATTCTTTGTGGTATTGCAGTATTTTCAGATGTCTACTGATCCTACCAGTAAAATCCCATGTTTACTTAGGGACGATCATGTGGATTCTGACCAGAGGTCTATGGAACAATATGTGCATCAGTCACAGGATAAGACTGTTAAAACTGTTAATGTGAATGCTAATGGACTTAATTCTCATAATGATGGCATGGGGAATAATAATTCTGGTGCTGTGTGGGACCATTTCCTTGGGGAACGAAACCGTTGCTGCTTGGATCCATTTGCTGGTGTGGGTATGCCTTCTGTCTCTTCCTTGCCTGCAGAAGCTTATAACTTGAGGGACAAACTTGAATGGCTGTTGTGTAAAGAGGCAAGTACACATTTTAATATTCTGAATTTACAGCGGTATTTGGATTTGGATATTTCTCCAAAGGGCCTGAGAGCCTCAAAGTCTCTGACTACGCCTTTTGATCTTAAAAACCCAGAGGAATTGGCTATTCGCAAAATGTGGATTACAGCTGTGCATAATTGTTCCATTGAGTAGATTCGTATTCTAATGGAATGTGACCACCTTAAACAACAACGTTTGAAAGAGGAAATTGTAGTGGTGAGTAATGAATTGCAACATTTTGTTTCATCTTCTAAGTTAGATGATATGTTAAAAGATATTAACAAAGTGCTCACCAAAATGGAACGAGAGCTTGTTGAGCATAAAAGCTTCAAAATAACTAGAGATATGAAAGACTATAAAAAGGATCAAGCTTTTTTGTTTAAATATAATAATAGGCATTCATCATCTACAAATGGGAAGAGGCAAAACAACAGTTTAAATATTAGTTCTGCCTCTTCTACAGTTTTGTTTGCTCCTTCGGAGGGGGTAAATTTTATGGGCAATTTAATAAAAGAAAAAGATGGTACTAATGAAGGTGATACAAAGAATGATGCTTTTTTATTAAATCTATCTGATAGTGTTATTTCTGACGTTGTACAGTCAGTTTTATGTTTGGGACTGAAATTCATACCCACTGCTTTACCCGCATTTATATTACGCTGTCAAAAACTCAAACTGTCGACAGTGTAATAATCGACACGAAAATGTCAAAATCCCCGAACATCCAACACACACACACAAAAACCCCCCCAAACACAACACAAATTGCTCTATGCAGGGGGGCAAGCCCCCCTGCACCCCCCACACCCCCCGCTACTTAAATATACCAACTCCGAGATCGCACTACATTGCAGTAAATGGAACTCTCCCCTTACAGAGATTTCCATTTACACGTGCGATCACTTTCGCTTTCGACATTTTGGTGCCGACAATATCAGCTTCGATATTGTCAGCCTTCGACAGGGTGAAGTAGACCCGCTTTACCCATACTTCATATATTAAAAAGTGAAATTTTCCTATTAGGAAGAAAATTGCATTTGGTTAAATCTTTTAGTAAAAATAATGGTGGTGTAGATTATGCACACTTTGATAGTGTTTCTGAAGATTCTTTTCACTCATGTGTGTCTATGTTGGAAGATAGTGATGCTTGTGTTGTTAATGCATATACTAATTTAGATACTACTGCAATTAAAGTCAAAAGTTGTTTTATTCCTCCCTATACAAATAATTGTATACAGGGCTATGTATCTGCTATAGGCTTTGAGGTGGAAAAGCATTACAATGCATTAATGAGCAACAAAATGGATGTTTTTTTATAATTTAAGTAGACAACAGTGGACAGATTTTTGTAATTTTTGTAATAACAGAAATTTTGTTGTAAAACCTTCTGACAAGGGCAACCAAATTGTGATTTTGAATTTTAAACAATATCTTAACATGTGTTATATGCATTTGAATGATAACAGTAGTGGTACCATTATTAGATAAAGGCCATCACTTGGGTTATTTTTCTTCTTACGATATAAATAAAAAAATTAGTATAGAGGATAGCACTATTGCTGTCTTCTATTGCTTACCCAAGACACAAAGGCCTAAGTAATTTAACTGGGAGGCCTATTGTCTCTGCTGAAAGGTACTTCTTAAAGGCTATTAGTACCTTTCTACATGAATATTTAAAAAAAAATTGTTGTGAAATTACCCTCTTAAGTTAGAGATAGTCGGGATTTTCTGTCCAAGATACAGGGCTTTGAAAGAACTAGTTCTATGTTCTGGCTGTGCATGGACGTTAAGAGCCTATACACAAATATTAGACATGATGTGGGTCTTCAGACTCTTTTATTTTTAGGTGATTCCCCTATGACACATTTTGTGATTGATTTGGTGACATTTTGCCTAAAGAACAATTTTTTTGTGTTTAACGGAGAAGTATTTCATCAACTACAGGGAACTGCCATGGGGGCAGCCTTCGCCCCCATATATGCTAATTTCGTTATGGGAAAGTTCGAACTTGATTATATATATCCCCATAATTTTTATAAGTCCCAAGTTTTGCTGTATTTGAGATTTATAGATGATCTCAACTTTTTATGTGATGGCCCTATAGTGGTTTTGTGGACCATCTTCAGATTAATAAAATGGGACTGCAATTTGATGGTATTCAGTTGGGCACAACAGTGAACTTCTTAGATATAAAACTTAGCCAAATGAACACAGGGCTCCATAGAAAATTTGAACAAAGAAATCAGTTCCTGTACGGTACTAGTTGTCATCCTGTACATCTCATGAAAGTTTTGCCATTTAATAAATTCTTGAGAATCCATAGATTATGTAGTCAGGATGATGTTTTTTACCATGAAATTTTAGAATCTGAAAAAATGTTTCTATCTAGGGGATATGATAGAAATATAGTCCTGCAAGCCAGAGCAAAGGTTATAAAATTGAGAGGGTCGGCTACACAATTGGGGGAAAATAATATACCCACCAATAATGATTATTATAATAATTTTGACAGTACATTAAATACAAATGTTAAATAAAAAATAAATAAAAAATAAAAATAAAATAATAGATCAGATGGAAATAGTAATAGACAAGTTTCTAGAGAAATTTATTTTGTTACCACTTTTAATATTATTAGTGATAAAATTGTGGATACGGTGAGACATTTTTGGCCCATGTTATTTAAAGATAGAAATTTGAATTTGCTACTACCTAAAAAGCTTCAAGTTTCATATAAAAGGGGTAGAAGCCTAGGGGATATGGTAGTGCATAATCAGTTTGAGCTTCCTAATATGGAATTAAGTACAGTAGTGGTACCATATATGGGTACAATACCCTGTAACAAGTGTTCTATATGCAAAAAAATAGTCCAGAGTTTTAAGTATATTAATGGACAATCTTTTGCTGTTAGAAATAATTTTGATTGTAATACGCAAGGAGTTATATATGCTCTGAGATGTGATTGTAATAAATACTATATTGGGAAACTAGTAGAAGTTTTAAAGTAAGATTCCAAGAACATCTGAGAGATATTAAAAATGTCAAGATGGATAGCCCTTTGGGTAGTCATTTTCTTTGAATTTCATAATTCAAATTCAGAACATATCTGTGGTTGTATCTTGGAAAAAGTAGAAGTCTTCTGGTGAAAATGTAACTTTAAATAAGCTCTGAAGGAAAGAAACTTGGTACATTTTGAAGTTTAACACTTTGGAACCTTTGGGATTAAATAAAGAATGTGAATGGAAATATGTCATTTAATTAGCAGTGGGTGCGATGTGTTAATTTTGTGTATATTTAAGCTGTGCTTTTGAAATGTTTTTTTTACTCTTTGAAGGCTGTTGAGCCGAGGCGCTAAGTGCAATAAATCTGTTTTTTACATATTTGGGATTGTTGCTTTTTGTGGTATTTTATATCTCACAGAAGATACCACTGCTGTAGAACAGGCTACTCATCCACATAAACCAAAGTTCATCCCAGTCCATTTTCAAGTGCAACTTAAATCTATGGATGGGAAAGAGAAAATTTACTCCAGGACTGCCCCCTGTACTACTAATGGACAGAGGCAGCTCCTAAAGGCTTTATCCCATGCACGGGTTCCCTTAATATTATCTATGGTATAATCCTAGTTATTCTCATTATGGGTAATATGTAGTATATAATTATTGACCATGGGAGGGTAAGGCCAATCTATAAGCATATGGGATAGGTTATTTTGAGCACAAAAAGGAAAACTGGCCATGCTTAAATTGGCCTGCAAGGGCAGCTAGCCATGTACTTACATTCCTATGAACCTATGACTATAAGTTGACCGGTCCTTTTCTCAGGCACAACCTGGAGCATAATGTTAAATATAATATATAATGACACTTTAGATGAGAAACTCAAGTTACACATGTTTGAGAGGTAGATGCAAATGGAAGGACAAAAAGACCCCAAGTAAACAATGGGAAATTATTAAGCAGAGATGAGGAGTGAACATTTAACCTGTGAAATTCTTTACTTAGTCACAACAAGCTGCCCAAGCTCTAGAAACACGCAAAGAAATTAGCATTTATATACACAGCTACATAGAAAAGATTAATTGTGTCACAGCCCATAAGTTGCTAAATACGCTAGTGATAAAACTCAGCTGAAGACAGAAGTCGAACAGCATGCACATGCTTTACCAGACAAACAACTATCTTGAGCAGATTTCTAGATGAGAATACTTAACAGGAAATAGCTTTCAAAATATAAATGGGCACCTGCAAAGTACTTAAAGTGGGACATTTCTTACTGAAATATAAAGGTTTCCAGCATGATCTTTATCCTCAACTAATGAAAATGGTTGATGTACAATTGCCAAAATGAAGAGTCAGTGCTAAACAATTCCATTTGTTTGACTTTAAATCATTTATATTTCTGTCAGTTTCTGAAACATTTTGAGATAACTTTAAAACATTCTCTAGCAAAACATCAGCATTTTTGAGATCTGCGCAAAACCCATATGCGTGCCCACAAATGGATATGTGATGATCACCCCAAGATGTCAATATTAATAACATGGATACAGAAACCCTAAACAATCATTTAGTTTCTGGCTGACTACAGTTTATGAGAAAAAGATTGTTAATTATTTGCCAAACAAAAGTTAAGAAATGTAGTTGCGTATAATATTCAAGTTGTAACTTTTGCATTGGTAGCATCATGTTCCCCAGGCTACTCCATTCAAGGCGTCCTTGCTGGAAGTACTGGTATCAGTTAACCTATTCTGAACAACATTCCACATCTACATGTGCAAGACATTAATTTACAATGTACACCTACTTTTAAATTCCAGGGCAAAACAGAAGCAGTCAGAGTGCTAAGTTATTAGTTTAGATGAAAATGAAGGGATACATGAAACAAGAAATAAAATGTTTACTTTCAGCAGTGATAGTGCCTGCAGTGTAAGAAAGTAAATAAGTCATTCATTGAATATGTTTTATTTCAATTTGTATATACTGCAGATACCTCATTAACAGTAAAAAAAGTCTTTACTGGGATAAATCTATTAGGTCTGTGCATTTTTCTTATTAGTTATTTGTTTTTATTTTTCTTTGTTGACTGGGTAGGTGGGCTGGCCCTGAGACCCTTTCTGGCTATGACCCTGCTACCAAGCATGGTTACCAAAATGTGTTTAGAACAATTGTATACAAAAGACTTAACAGATTCCACGTGAAGTAAACATAAATGCAGGCAATGATATTCCAGTTATTATACAGCATCAATTTAGAAAAGTACAGAAAAAAACTTCTAATTACTAAACAACTTAAATTGAGAATAGCAGACATTATACAACTATGAAATAATATTATATGACATCTAAAGGTATAGTTGATTGATGCATCCAAGCCTGAAATATGTATTTTTTCAATGGATGGACTTTTCTTCAGTCTGATAGTAGTGTACAACTGTTGAAATCATGTAATTTCTGCACCTTACAAGTTATCAAACCTCTCTTGCAAAACTTGAAACCATTCTGCTTCTTGTTTCTGTCTGACCTCCAGGTCCAGTGAAGTCATACTGCTAACAGCCCCTGTACTGGTGTTTAGGCTGATCCTTCTTTTCATGCCATCATGGCACTCTCTACAAGATATATCAGATCATATCTCTCAAAAAGAGCATTTATAGGGGTGGAAAATAGTCATTTGATTTCCAAAATGGTGGATAAGGTCTTTGGTTACTATTGTGCCTGGGGCCAATGGCCATATAAAATCAGCCTTGCCTATTAATTGCTTCTTTTTTATTCAGACCTCCTGCTCATCAAGGCTCTCTTTGCATTGTGCTTTCCCTTCTCTGCCAGCACTTGCCAACCCTCATTAACTTGAGCAAAGGGGTTTCCTCCTTCCACAGGGAAGTACCATATCAGTCACCTCATCATATTATCCAGGCTGCAGGCATTAGTCTAGTACCAGTGAATTAGTTATCACTCATAGAAAATGGATATTTTTGCTTTAGTTGCCTAACAACTCCCCCTGGCACTTGACATTCTTTCTTGTGCCATGCTTCCTTGTCAGCATATCAGCACATGTGCTTACGTCTGTATGTATGTGATCAGTACTGCAGCAAATGTATGGCTTGTCTAATGCTGAGCATTAACATCTGCTCTTTCATGCTGCATAGCATGCACCATATTCATCAAGAAGTGCTAGAACTGCAACAGACCTGATTGTTTTCCTCCTCCCAGGAGGGGTGAACAGATATCTGCCACTAACCACTCTCTTCTGGCCAGTTCACATCTGGTGCTAACTTCACCATCTGCTGGGTGAACTACCACTCAGTCTGCTACTCAAAGCTTAGCACGCTGCACCACATAACTGGACATGCACCAGGATTATTTATTTTATCTGAGATCTTAAAGTAAAATGAGCTAATAAAATGATAAGGCCCGACAGATGGGAAGTACACAAATACATACATTTTATAGCCTTGTATATGTAACAGGTCATTTCATCTCTTAATTAACACTATACTTTCCTTTGTTGCTTTGGGGAGGCTATCAGAAAATATCATCATTAACAACACTTCTGTTTGGTTACATTTTATCTAAGTCTACATATGAGAGCAACCTTAATTGTAGATTGTTCCTTTTTTCTTTAAAGGACACTTTAGTCTTTAGCTGGTTCTACTTCGAGCAGTTTACAATGACTGCATCTAAGAGGTGTCAAGCTGAAAGCTAAAGGATCTTAAGCATGTTGCTCAGAACAGCAAAACTTTAAGTGTGATTACATGGAACATGTAGTAACTGTGAAACTCTGGTTTTGCATCTCTTCTGTGATACAGCAGTCTTGGGTTTGTATATTTAAGCAGTATATGTGTGTGGCACGGGGTGAAGCTTCACTGCAAAATAACATAAAAGGTGTAACAGTAAATTATGAAATTTGCTGTTACTTGTAGAAATTGAGGTTTAACTTTTTGAAATGGCAGAATTCACATCATCAAGCCATACACTTAGATAAGTTGGTGTCCATGGATGAGTATACTCAAAATAAAGAGTTGGTACCAGATGGTTTTATTAAGGTAGTGTAGATGAGCAAAAGATGTCTGAAAAGCAGAGGTATTTAACATTTTCTGTTTTAGGGACAAATTGACTGTGGAAGCAAAAGTTGTCTCTTGAGATATGAGAGGCATCTCAGTGTTTGCTAATGAACACAATGCTGGCAAATTTTTTAGTTGAGGGGGGAATTTGGCTTCAATGAAGTAAGAGTGGTATGAGAAATGCTGAGAATTATAAAGCAGATACTTATGGTTCTTACTCTGAAGTAACAAATATATACTGCTTTTTGGTAGATGTAACCACTAAAAAAAAACCTCAAAGAAAAAAAATCAAATAGGATTCATGAATTACTTAATAAGTTAAGCATTTTCATCAGAATGAAAACATGACGATTAAAGCACACTCATTCATGTCACTATATCAACTGCATCCAATTAACTACAATACTCAATACAAAAGCCATTCTTGCCTTATAACACCACCAGCATTTAATAGCAATAATCAGTTAAATCATTTATAAAAAAATGCTTGTTAAAATATAAAAGCCTGAATAAAAATATTTATTATGATAATGATTTTTAATAAGATCTCGATCACTGAGCTGAAAAAATACCCCCCATATTAAAAATGCACCTGCCAAGTTGGGAAACATGAGCTGAAATGATATTCAGCAACATCAAACATTAATATACATACCTTTGTTTTGGAATATTAAATGGAAAACTGAACTAACCAGGCATAAGTCAGTGGTGCAAGATATGAAAAAAGGGTACATCAATTAAAAAACTCAAAATGCCTAATGCAAAAGTAATGAAATATTAAAATATTAAAATGATAACTTTTGAAGATTCAAAATGAGCACTATTATTATTACTTGGCACATCTCCCTTAGAGTAAACCTTGAATGGTGACATTTTCATTAAGCACAGATGGATGCTAGACCTACAACTGTGATTACCACTTCATGTTTGTTCCAAAACACTAATAAAATCCCTAGCTCTTGAATATAAATCAACATGGTCCCCAATGGATAAGAAAAATTACAAAAAGCCAAAACATTTCAAGTAATATTACATACAGCCATCCTAATATCTTGATGTTTAATAATAAAAGAGTGTTTATATATCATTTGCAGCAGCTATCTAGTCATCTTACTTACAGAAACTGTCACAAGGTGTTCATATCTAACACTCAGAATTACAAGTATAATATGCTTTGACCCCGAATGTCCTGTCCATACATTTTTAAATGCAGAGAGTGTTCAACATCAATAAATCTACACTATGGTCACTGATAAGTATTATTTGGTTTTTGGTTTTGATAGTAAACAAGGAACACCCTCCATCTTCAATCTCAAATGTATTTTTTCAAATTGTACCTTCTTATGGATAAAATTAGGTTTCCTGCTAAGTACCTTGAAAAACTTATTATTCCTCAAAATGATCTTACAATTGTCAAATATAATATTATTAGTCGTATTGCTTTCTATTGAATATACTAGACCAAAAGCATTTTTATACTCTTCATTGCAAATCAGCCCTGTGTTTCTTACTGGAGCAGCATTGCTTCCTATGTTCAAACCTCTATCCAAAATGGGACAAAACCAAATACTTCTCTCATGAAATACATTACCCACAATACCATCTGACAGCTGACTGTCATAGCCTCTGTCAGGAAACATAATTTTTAATATCTTAACTTATTCTCAAAATACTTCATCACTAGTACAGAGACATGGCGATCTAATAAACTGACCCTTTATAACACTTTCCTTCATATGAAATGGATGATAGCTAATGTTGTATAAATCACTGTTAGTAAAGTAATAACCATGCTAATAGCAGTCTAATAGGTGTTGGAAACATCTTAAAGCTTGACAACCACCAACATGCCAACAGATATCCACCAAGACTTTATAACATATGCATTTATTAGTGCTTTCATCCACAAGAAAATGGACTTTATCAGATACATCTACAACATTCATATGATTCTTCAAACCAATTAAAAAAAGAAAACATTTATAAGCAGTATACAGACATCTGTCATCACTTCCCATATCTGATCCCATAAATTATCTCCCAGTAATTATAGTTGACATCTTAGCAGGAACAGTGGCATGTGCAGGTCCTGGTTTGTCATCATCAACATCAATCCCATCATCCTCCTGGTCTTCTGAGTCTGATTCACCTTGTGGGATTCTGGCATGTCATCTTCTCTGTCATCAAGTAGCAGAGCCACCACAGGTCTCACACTCTGTCAAGAGTAACCCACCCAAAAGAACACATAAAAGGAAATTAATAAGCTGAGTGAGTTTATTGAGATGGTGCTTTTTAACAACTTTATGCATCTTAAAAGTGAGTAATTTAAACAATTTTCTGGAGTGGTCATGAGAGCAGCCTGTGCTTCGTTATATGTCAATATGATATTATGATACTGAGAACAAAATGATGTGTTTAAATCTGAGTATATGCAACACATAGCCATGTCCCTGTGACTTTTGGATGATATTTTCATTATTTGTTAGAGTAACGTACTGCTGCTACATGATTTTATAACATTTTTAAATAATACTACTACATTTTTAAAGGTTACCTTTATATATTCTAGGGAATATATTAAATATTTTGATGTATTAATTACTAAGGATTTTTCATGTCAGAAATTTGAGTCTGGATTATATAGAAAACCAGCCTTTTTAAATGATGCAGATGGCAGGGATAGCAAAAAATGTTTCTGAAGAAGATGAGTTTGTTGAAGAAACTGAGACACTTAAGATGTTTACTAAGAGGGGGTTATCTGGAAGAAAATGCTTCTTGACATTAAAAAAGAAGTATTTAGTAAGATAAGTGAGAGAGTTCCCCATTATTAGGGAAGAGGTGAATGTTATGAATAAAGTAGGGAAGGGAGAATCAAGTGAAGATTATGAACAGATCAGGTATTAAAATTTGATGGTGAGAGTAATGATATCAAACAGCTTATAATGGATTCTTGGAGGGTTATTGAACATGATAGCACCATGTGCAAGGTGTTAGGAAGGCAACCCTCACTTCGTAAAGTTGGAATCAGGGAGTGGTAAGGAGGACCAGTATAAAATTAATATTTGAGTTATTAGAATGAGGAAATGTGTTTTTTGTAAACAATGTAAATATATACATGTAGGACAAACTCTAAAGTTAAGGTCTCATGATGGTGAATTTATATCGAACCATACCTGTGATTATTACCACAAGTATTATGTGGGTAAAACTGGATGTGCATTAAGGAAGAGAATCTATGAGCACTATTATGATATAAGTAGTTTAAATGATAAAAACACACTTGAAATGCACAACAAATTCAAGGTTTTATTTATTTATATATTTATTTATTTATTTTTTAAGAGCAGGTTCCATTCAGCCCTAAGGGTGGTCTATGGGAGCACAGATTGAAATATAGAGAACATTTATGGAGGATAAGGTTAAATGCTTGTACATTTCCTGGAATTAATTATGCTATCTCAGTAGGCTGTATATTGAAACTAAGTTCAGTTAAATTATAAATACAGGTTTGAATTTAGCTATTTAAGTATTTTTAATAATGGTTTGAGCAGATTTTGTTATTTCATTTTACTTTATTGTGTCATTTTATTATTACATACACTCTAAATATTTTGATATTTACTATCCCCGGGATTCAATAAACTCATGTGTGCACAGTGATGCACAGTGAGCAGCACTGCTCATTGCATATTCATGCTGTACACCATGTATAAATGTAAATAAGTGAGGTTTTGTGGCTGGCAACAATGTTGCTGGACAGGAAACTGTGTAAGTGAACATGGATAGCATTACTGTTTCAATCAGAGCACTGACTATCTGCGATTTTGTGTGGAATGCAATAATGATCACCAGGGCTTCACAGATAGCTTTCAATTAGTGCAAGACATCTGGATAAAGGCCAACATAATGGTCGAACAATAACCTAGAAATAGAGACATATTTGGCATATTTGTCCTATAGTAATGCGCTAGAATAACCCGGGGGTTTGTGTTAAGATACATGATCTGAAGGATTTGAAGTCTGAAACTCAAATGTATGTAATATACTGAGTCACATAAGTCTTGAGATAATTCCAGTGATATGGCAGAGAGCCACAAATTTGATAAGGAGCACATATGGACATTCTGAGAAAATCTGGACAGTTAAGAATTATGAATATTAAGTATACGGTTCAAACACAGTACAGGGCAGTGTATCTACAGTGCAGAGTATTGTGAAATCCCATTCCTGGCATTCTGTACTGAAGTTGTGTAAATGATCTGTAAGGGTACATGGACTGCCATGTAAAATAAACACTTAGCTGAAGTGTGTTTATTGAATAGGGACACACAGATTAATTGTAGGAATGAACACAGGAAAAGAGGACAGGTGAAACAACCTAATGTACAGCAGATGAGTGCATGTCAATTGAAGATGGCTGTAGCAGCAAAACCAATCAGATATTAATTTGGTACAGTAGGGACTGCACAGTGAACATGTGTGTTATGTGACTGCCACACAATGTGACAAAACAATGGGGAGGATGTTTTGTGAGATAATCATCCTTACATGAATAATGCAGATGATATCTATCATGGATCTGACATACAATTGGGGCAAGGTGCAAATTGGTCTATATGGTCTATATTAAAACATTGAAGTTTCAGGTCTTTGAATGTTCTAATATCGACACCTAGTAACCAAAAACCGGTAAGACCGAAAATTTAGGACATCGAATTTTTTCCTAGGGAAAAAATTTGATGTTCCAAAACACATACACACAACACAAACACACCAAACACACAGCAATCCACACACCTACACCTAAAATCTTACATCTAAACCTACACTAAACTGTACATACACCACTATCTACCCACTTACCTTAACCCAAACCCTAACCCTAATGTCCGTCACTATCACACACACACCTCACCTGAGCCCTAACCCTAATTCACCTATCCCACCCTAACCCTCACGTCCAAACATTCACACACTTACCTGACCCGCGCCCTAACCCTAACTCACCTATCCCACCCTAACCCTCACCTCCACACAATTGCACACTTACCTGAACCCGACCATAACTTTCGACCGCAGAGCTGAAAACAGCAAAGCGACAATAACGGACAACCAAATTCTTTCACTAGGAAAGAATTTGCAACAAGTAGAAATCCCACCGCTCTTCTTTCCTAAACGCAGGTTTATTAAACAATATACAATGCGTTTTCGCTACTCACAATCGGTAGCTTCTTCAGAGGAAGGTATAACAAAAGGCGCCAAAAAATGCAGTTTAAATTAACTTGGCTAGATTACATCACTTCCTTTAAGGAATAGGCAACAAGAAATAACAACACACTACCAATATTAAAACAGTTCACATAGCTGATTTCAAAGAATAAAAACAAAAAATGTTGAAGAACATTATATGACATTAATATCACAAAAGGTTTATGATAATTATATATAAAACCACTGCATATGTAAATGCAAATATATAAAAAACTTTTATATACATTATAGTAAACATTCCTAATTAGAAATGTGTATAGTACACACACTATAAAAATAGTTGCTTCTACTAAATCATAAAAAGAAGTTATTTACTAAATCTGTTACTAAACATAGGAGCAGTTAAAAGTGGGAATAAGTGTATATGTATATATATTTTTACATCAATAACTGTGTTCTAAAACACAAAATGGTCATATTATCTCAAATAAGATTTATATTTAAGCACTGGTACAATGTTACAATGTTCATTAAGACCAGGGAAGTTGAATGCATCTAGTTTTAGCTGCCACAGCAATTCATGATTTTCTAATATTAAGGAAGTCGGACCACCCCTGATAGTATCAGGAAGATGGTCTATGCCCATAAATAGAAAACTATGACCTGGAAATTTACCAACATGTTTAGCCAGTGCGTTCTCATTCATGTTGTTACGTATGGCATAACAATGTTGGTAAATACGTTCTTTAAACTTCCTGTCGGTCTTTCCTACATAAAAAGCTGGGCAGCATACACAAAAAGCCAAACAGACAATGGATTTAGTGTCACAAGTAATCTTAAATCTAATATCATATCTCCTTTGTCTAATGGAAAAAGAACTACCTGGCTTAATGAAGTTGCACCGGTTACAAAACCCACATGGGAAAGAGCCACATACCCTAATAAGGGAATTGTTAAAAGGACGCTTCTGTAACAAGTCCTTGATGTTATTATCTCTTTTATATACAAACTCTGGTTTAAGTCCGAGAATGTCTACCAAAGGGCTATTAGAGATAAAATACCAATTTTTCAAAATGATTGCTACAACAGAACTAGAATTTAAATTAAAAGTAGTAATGAACCTATTAGGGTAAGAAGTCACATCCGTGACTATAGAAGACGTGTCGTTCTCCACAGGTACAGTTGGAGATGGAATAACACTACATTCCCCTGAATTTTGACAAATAATAGGTTCATGTTCAAGTAACGGTTTAAAAAAAACTATATTTCTTTTTGTTCCTACCTCATTGGTTAATTCATCAATCAATGTGGCAGGGTAACCTCTATTAAGAAACAAATTCTTTAATAAACTACATTCCTCTGTGAAATCATCATATTCACTACACATTCTCACTGCTCTCACTAGTTGCCCCTTAACAATAGCCCTTTTCATTTTGAAAGGGTGGCAACTAGTGAAATGTAGGAAAGAATTAACATATGTGTCTTTCCTAAAAATAGTAGATCTAAACTTACACATAGTTCGGTCTTTTTTTAATCGAACATCTAAATAGTCAATTTCGTCCGTGTCGAATCGTAAACTTCAAGAAAGAAGTTGTACCATTAAGAAATTCGACAAAGGATTCGGCCATAGAAGAATCACCTCTGAAAAAAATGAACATGTCATCAAGGAACCGGGTGTAGTAGCCAATTTTCTGCTTCCATATTGGGTGGTTTAAAACAAAATGTTTTTCCCAATAGGCCATGAAAATATTGGCCACACTGGCCCCACAAGGGGACCCCATAGCGACTCCCTGCTTTTGGATATAAATCTCATTTTCAAAGGTAAAAAAATTAGAAGAGAGAACAATATCCAACAGTTCAGTGATGTTGTTTATCTCTGCCCTAGGTGCCCCCATTTCAATGAGAAACAGCTCGACGCATTCGATAGCTTCTTCGTGTGGAATGGAGGTGTATAAGTCGATGGCATCTATTGTGAGAAAGTGAAGAGAGTCTTCACATTTGATGTTGTTCACATTTGCCAAAAAGGACCAAGAGTCTTTACATATGCTTGGGATCAATTTCAGGTATTTAGAAAGTACAGAATCAATATATTTAGCACTCGGATAACAAATTGAGGATCTACCATCTATGAGAGCTCTCATAGGTGGGTCATGAAAATTTTTATGTACTTTTGGTATCCCAAACATAACAGGGACCTTAGGGTATAAGATGTCAATGTATTTGTATAGGTCTACATCTATTCTCCCTTCAATAAAGAGGTCCCTGAAATACCCTCTAGTTCTATTAACACAAATGTTCATTTCATTACGTGAAGAGGGTTGGTAAGCAGAAGAGTGAAGGACAGAAAGCATTCTATCAATATATTCACTCTGTTCAAATATTACTAACCCACCCCCTTTGTCCGGTTTAATAACCCTGACTGATGAGTCACGTAATCTATCTAAATCTTCCAGTTGTTCCTTTGTAACATTGAATTTATTACTTCCTATAGAATTATCCTTTTCCATGTATCTAATATCTAGTTCGCATGAATTTTTGAACATATGTAATACAACATGGATAGGTGGATTGAAAGTACTAGGAAGTTTAAATTGGTTAGTAACATGGTCAGTACAGTCATGAAATAATAGACTCAAGTTAAGTTTTCTCACATAACATTTAAGGTCAATTAAGACCCTTGCTATATCACACCTCCTCGAGGGGACGAATGTATTACCTAGGGCTAGAAGTTCAATAAGTTCTGGTTCTAACACTAAGGACGAAAAATTGTAAATAGAGAAATCACCCTGGTTGTTTTTCAATACAATAGGCAACCTATTAGATAATTCATCAGTCTGCGGAAAGTTGGTCAATTCCGCTTCTTGCTCCCTCCTTTGTTCCCTGGCTTGTACATGGGGTTGTTCCGGTTGTCTAAAAAAGGTTGGTTAGAGTGGTGTTGTGTATTAACACTAACTTGAGCAGCATTAGGAGTAACCGAATTCCCATGTTTGTTCCTGTTTCTATTGCTCCTCCTAGGAACAGTTACATTACCAGAACTGGATGGGCCATCACTCTCTGTAAGCGCCTCGGGAGTCACATCAATGTCATGGTCAACAATATTAACATTAGACCCAGAATTTTTGTGGCTATAAACCAATTTTGGATAGGCTTTTCCCTCTTGATAAGACTGTCTGTCTCTAAAAAGCTTCCTTGATTTATTTGATTTAATCTTCACTAAATAGGCGTCAATACTAGAGAAAATTCGAGCGTAGTCGAATTTGAATCTAGAAAAGTTAGTGTCAACTTTAATTTCTTCATCTAAGGAACAAGCTTCAGCTGTAAGTTTATCAATGTAAATGGAATAATGTTTGATTAGTAACTCAATTTGTTCAGCACCCTGTTTCTGAAAAAGAGATCTTAAGTCTGTCAGAAAAGCTACATCTGTAATAAGTCTTGATGGAGAGAAATTACTTCTCAAGCCTTTTGGAATCATGTTCTCATTTAAGCACTGTTTAAAATAAGCAACTTCGAGTTGCAATTTTCTAAGTTTAAACATTTTGCTATCCAGTAGCTTTAGTCTGTCGACGATAGAAGCCATAGGAACATCTGGGACATTTTGAACAGGCACCGGTGGAACATTTTGGACTGGTTTGATAAAAACAAAAAAGTCACCTGTGTTCTGTATCCACTCAGCTATAGATGGTCCGCCGATAAGTGCATCTTGACAGTTAGCCCCAGTTCGTTCGTGGATGGAAGGTGTAGTTATAATATTTAAGCCATCCGCTTCTGTCAACAGTTCAGTATTTTCTCTGCATGGCTGCGCCGCTGGAATAGTATTCTGTGAGTCCGATGGAGCTATTCCAATGCTCTGAGGAACACAGAGACCATTGCGTTCGATATAATCCAGACGGTTGTTGAAAGCATCAAGCCTTTGGGAAACTGCTAACAACAAAGCGGTAATGTCAACGTTGTCAATGTTGCCGGGTGAATTAGACCCAAAAATGATAGGGCTAGTAGGACTGTTCCCTCGTTCCGAAGCCATCTCAAAACTAGTAACGATATAAATACAAGTAGACAAACAAGTGAAAAAAGGCTTGCAACAAGTAGAAATCCCACCGCTCTTCTTTCCTAAACGCAGGTTTATTAAACAATATACAACGCGTTTTCGCTACTCACAATCGGTAGCTTCTTCAGAGGAAGGTATAACAAAAGGCGACATGTTTGGGATACCAAAAGTACATAAAAATTTTCATGACCCACCTATGAGAGCTCTCATAGATGGTAGATCCTCGATTTGTTATCCGAGTGCTAAATATATTGATTCTGTACTTTCTAAATACCTGAAATTGATCCCAAGCATATGTAAAGACTCTTGGTCCTTTTTGGCAAATGTGAACAACATCAAATGTGAAAATTCTCTTAACTTTCTCACAATAGATGTCATCGACTTATACACCTCCATTCCACACAAAGAAGCTATCGAATAGGTCGAGCTGTTTCTCATTGAAATGGGGGCACCTAGGGCAGAGATAAACAACATCACTGAACTGTTGGATATTGTTCTCTCTTCTAATTTTTTTACCTTTGAAAATGAGATTTATATCCAAAAGCAGGGAGTCGCTATGGGGTCCCCTTGTGGGGCCAGTGTGGCCAATATTTTCATGGCCTATTGGGAAAAACATTTTGTTTTAAACCACCCAATATGGAAGCAGAAAATTGGCTACTACACCCGGTTCCTTGATGACATGTTCATTTTTTTCAGAGGTGATTCTTCTATGGCCGAATCCTTTGTCGAATTTCTTAATGGTACAACTTCTTTCTTGAAGTTTACGTACCGATTCGACACGGACGAAATTGACTATTTAGATGTTCGATTAAAAAAAGACCGAACTATGTGTAAGTTTAGATCTACTATTTTTAGGAAAGACACATATGTTAATTCTTTCCTACATTTCACTAGTTGCCACCCTTTCAAAATGAAAAGGGCTATTGTTAAGGGGCAACTAGTGAGAGCAGTGAGAATGTGTAGTGAATATGATGATTTCACAGAGGAATGTAGTTTATTAAAGAATTTGTTTCTTAATAGAGGTTACCCTGCCACATTGATTGATGAATTAACCAATGAGGTAGGAACAAAAAGAAATATAGGTTTTTTTAAACCGTTACTTGAACATGAACCTATTATTTGTCAAAATTCAGGGGAATGTAGTGTTATTCCATCTCCAACTGTACCTGTGGAGAACGACACGTCTTCTATAGTCACGGATGTGACTTCTTACCCTAATAGGTTCATTACTACTTTTAATTTAAATTTTAGTTCTGTTGTAGCAATCATTTTGAAAAATTGGTATTTTATCTCTAATAGCCCTTTGGTAGACATTCTCGGACTTAAACCAGAGTTTGTCTATAAAAGAGATAATAACATCAAGGACTTGTTACAGAAGCGTCCTTTTAACAATTCCCTTATTAGGATACGTGGCTCTTTCCCATGTGGTTTTTGTAATCGTTGTAATCTTATTAAGCCAGGCAGCTCCTTTTCTATTAGACAAAGGAGATATGATATTAGGTCTAAGATCACTTGTGAGACCAAATCAATTGTCTATTTAGCTTTTTGTGTATGCTGTCCAGCGTTTTACGTTGGAAAGACCAATAGGAAATTTAAAGATCGCATTTATCAACATTGCTATGCCATACGTAATAACATGACTGAGAACGCACTGGCTAAACATGTTGGTAAATTTCCAGGTCATAGTTTTCTATTTATGGGCATAGACCATCTTCCTGATACTATCAGGGGTGGTCCGACTTCCTTAATATTAGAAAATCATGAATTGCTGTGGCAGCTAAAACTAGATGCATTCAACTTCCCTGGTCTTAATGAACATTGTAACATTGCACCAGTGCTTAAATATAAATCTTATTTGAGATAATATGACCATTTTGTGTTTTAGAACACAGTTATTGATGTAAAAATATATATACATATACACCTATTCCCACTTTTAACTGCTCCTATGTTTAGTAACAGATTTAGTAAATAACTTCTTTTTATGATTTAGTAGAAGCAACTATTTTTATAGTGTGTGTACTATACACATTTCTAATTAGGAATGTTTACTATTATGTATATAAAAGTTTTTTATATATTTGCATTTACATATGCAGTGGTTTTATATATAATTATCATAAACCTTTTGTGATATTAATGTCATATAATGTTCTTCAACATTTTTTGTTTTTATTCTTTGAAATCAGCTATGTGAACTGTTTTAATATTGGTAGTGTGTTGTTATTTCTTGTTGCCTATTCCTTAAAGGAAGTGATGTAATCTAGCCAAGTTAATTTAAACTGCATTTTTTGGCGCCTTTTGTTATACCTTCCTCTGAAGAAGCTACCGAGTATGTATATTGTTTAATAAACCTGCGTTTAGGAAAGAAGAGCGGTGGGATTTCTACTTGTTGCAAAGCCTTTTTTCACTTGTTTGTCTACTTGTGTTTATATCGTTACTAGGAAAGAATTTGGTCATCTAAAAATTTGCTATTTTCAACTTTTGGTTACTAGGTGTCGATATTAGAACATTCGATGACCTGACACTTTGATGTTCTAATATAGACCCTATATATATATATATATATATATATATATATATATATATATATGTGTGTGTGTGTGTGTGTGTGTCTGTGTGTATATATATATATATATATATATATATATATATATATATATATATATATGTGTGTGTGTGTGTGTGTGTGTGTGTGCATATATATATATATATATATATATATATATATATATACATACATACACACACACTTCCGTGGTGGTGCAGCGGTAGCGTTGTTGCCTCACAGCAAGAGTTTCTCCTGTTCGATTCTCGGCTGGAGTGCAGGGAGTGCCTTCTGTGTGTAGTCTGCGTGTCCTCCCCATGGTTGGGTGGGCATTAGAAAGACATGCATAAATGGGCGTGCCTTCGTTGAAGGTTGAACGTCGAGAAAATCTACTGCCAGTCATTAGCGGACCTGAGTTCCGCTGTGACGACCCTTAACCGGGAAAAGACGAAAAACAACATATATATATATATATATATATATATATATATATATATATATATATATATATATATATATATATATATATATATATATAAATATATACATATAATACATACATATATATATATATATATATATATAGAGATATATATATATATATGCATATACAGATATATGGTTGTATATATATATATATATATATATATCTATAGACGTATGTATATATATATGTATGTATATATATATATATATATATATATATATATATATATATATATATATATACATATATATATATATATATATATATATATATATATATATATATAGAGCACAATACACACAGTCAAAAATGGTATCCATGCCATTAATATTGTCATACACTTATGTATATACTGTGTGCATCACCAGAACAGGTAGCACATATGCATCTGGTATAACAACTTGATGCGGATTCTGCACCATCAGACAGTAATATTTATGCCACTAAAAGAATACCTAGGTCTGGCTAATAAGCAGTGTGACAGATCACTGTGACAAAGGTGGTACACTTCAGTTACACATCAGTGGAAGATGTTTAGGGAGGTATATGAAGAAGGGTGCATTGTATGCAGTTATTTGTGGGAGGAAGGCTGGGAACTACAGAGGTATTATGGCCTCTGATGTGGATGTCTTTCTCATATTCAGTACTTGTGTTATATACAAGGTATTAGTCAGCACTGTGACCACATGATGGTGGATGTTCCACTTACCATCTACCCCAGGACACAGGTAGCATACCTATTGCTCTGATTATAGGGTGTGATGTCCACATTATACTTGGGTTGTGTGTTTGTTTTCTGGCTGGAACACATTTCCCCATGTCTTCTTGTCTGTGAAGGTGTTGTCATGGCTGTGGTAGCAATCTTAGGTGTGCATTGATACTGTCTGTATTATACTAATATCACAGTTGGAGTCCATAGTTGCCCACAATCTGTAGTCCTTCGGGCAGCTGTTTAGACACAGGATGTGTATGTCATCTGTGATGTCTGTCTCTGAAATAATGGACAAGAAAGGGCTTAGCAAACAGCTTTGATGTATGGACCTGATCACTGGACCTGAGATATAGGTGACTTCAGACATGTCAAGATAGTTAGATGCCATGTATGCAATCCACTGGTCTACCCATTTGGTGATATAGCTGTTTATGGCCACATCTGACAGTGTTGATTGAATACCTCAGTGTGGATTTATATGAAATGCCTTGGCCTGGAGAAGTTCAACAGGATGATACTGTTGTCTTCATGTATGCCCCTGATGTCCTCTTTGAGGGCGTCTATCAGATTTAACAGATATAACAGATATAACAGACATGATGTAGCATAAACAGCTCACACAGGTCTGTTGCACACAGCCAGGATATTACTAGTGTCTATTTAGAAAAGGTCCATTATGATATGTTGGTCTACCTCAGCATTGAGGAGAGTCAGGATGAGTCTATATATGCATGCATCAGATGCTGTGCCCCCCAACTCAGATGGATGCATGTTGATGTACACCTTCTACGGGAATATAGCCTATGTGGAGGGTGTGTTAAAGTGTGTATTCAACTGTATCAGGGAAGATATATGCACTGAGCCATGCCGTAGATGATCTGTGATGTTGCCACAGCCCACTGATTCTGTCTGATAGGTCTGGATGAAGGTAACTTAGTGTATACTGCCTATCTCGATCTGGCCTAGGGTTTTGACATAATCTTCCATGCATGTATCAATGGGAAACTCTGCCAGCTAGAGGTTAACCTTTACACCACTAGATGGGTAATCAATTGGCTCACCGAGAGAACACATACTGTAAAAGTTGTTGAATCAACCTGTACCAGTAGATATGTCACCACTGACATACCCCAGGGATCTGTCCTTGGCCTTTACTGTTTGAAATCTATTTCTCAACAGTTCAGGATAAAGTACATGGCCTTTGGCTTACCAAATCTACTGATTCTTGCATATTGGGTGCAGTCATTGAGTCCACTAATGATGATAACATACTACAGGAGGGGATAACACAGACAAATTATTGGTGGCAAGCCACAAGATCTGCAAATAAATGCAGAAATGTGTCTTTATTTTGTCCTTCTGAAAAGTGGAATTCCATGCTAATTGCAGCATTGACAATAGTCCTGCTATGCTGAAACCCACTGATGCAAGCACTGGGAACACATGTAGACAGCAATCTGAACTTCAACCACCAAGTGTCCACACTGGTATTGAAAGCCTATGTTATGCACATCATACATCAGATCTTAGGATTGTATGACAGCACTGTACTCAAACCTCATCAGAACACTAATCAAGTATAATGCTCTCTTTTGCATGTACTTCACCAAACGCATGAAGCAGCTGGAAAGACCACAGGGGTTTCTCGCCAAGAAAACCCAGGGCTTACAAACCATGCCATGATGTATGTGGATAGACTGAAAGGCATGTCACTGTAGTCAGTATTATATAGGATGAGGTGACTTCTGCCTGGCCTCCAGGCCAGTCTCTGACCCTGCCCTGGTGGGAATAGTGCATATCCACAAATCAGATATATTTGATGACATCAGCAGTGTATGTAGCCATAGTCTTATGGTAATAACAGTGTCCCCCAAACTGGTGTTAAAAGGCTCTCTGCAGTGTCAAGCAAGAACACAAACACACATGCACAACCCCAGTTGATGGCAGTGAAAATAGAACCCCTACCTATCTAAGTACATGGATTATAGCCCTCCGTATTTAAGGCAAGCACAACAGCACAAATCTGACTAGGAGTGTCTCAGACATTTTATACCGGAGGACATCAGCAGTGTCTGCTGAGAAGAATATGGTAATAGCAGTATCCCACATGCTGGTGTAAAAGGCTTTCCTTAAGTAAGCAAGAGCACAAACACACACACACTCAGTTGACTGCAGTGAGAATAGAGCCCTTACATTTCTAAGTACACATACTACAGAACTCAGCATTTTATGGTTCATAGGTTCATAGATTGGTACTAGGCTATTGGCTCTAGGGCCTATACAAGACTAGCCATAACAATTCCATGGCTATTGCTTCCCACACTATTTATTTCCCTGGACCCTATCTAGCAGGGTGACTGATGTGATTCCCAGGGTGAATTTCCTTTCTCCCATCCAGTTGTCAAGGTTCCTTTTGAAAAGGGCCAAGGAGGCGCTCTGCTTGGCATGTATGGGCAGTCTATTCCAGAGTCTGGGGAGTCTCTGGGTCAGGAAACTATCCCTCCAGCATGTTTTGTTTATTGTGATGACAAGGTTTAGATCACTGGAGTGTGTGGCTCTGAGGGACTGGGATTTCTTTAAGTGTAGCATGTCCAACAGCTCTGGGTTTGACATAGCCTCATATGAGGAGACGATATGTGACAGAGTATAGCTGGAGTTTTTTAAGGCGGTCAGTATACAGCATCTGCTTTAGGCCTGTGCTTCTTTTAGTGAGGTATTTCTGCGGCCTTTCCAATTATTGCAGATGTCTTGAGAGGTACATACCAAATGGGACATTGTATTCTATAATGGGTCTAATGAGGGATGAGTACAGTGGGACAATGACCTCCTTTTTTCTGGATGAAAAAGTGATGAGGTGTCCCACATAGAAGGATTTCCTGACTGTTGTGGTGATGTGGTTATTGAAGGTGAGACCACTGTCCACCTGTGTCCCCAAGTCTGTTATCAAACTTTTGGTGTTTAGTGCACTGCCACCTATGTGGTAATTCATGGGTACATGTTTTTTCCCAATGGTGATAACTATACAATTCTTGGCATTGAGCTTGAGCCCATGGCTCTGGCACCAAGCATCTGTTTCTGTAAGGCCCTTTAGTAGAGTATCCACATCATTTGGGGATTCAGTAATGGCTCCCAGTTTGCAGTCATCTGCGAACTTTATTAGCCAGAGTCCCTTAGTGGTGGACTGTACTTCAGAGAAGTAGATGCCAAACAAGAGCGGTCCCAGGACTGAACCCCGAGGTACTCCACTTGTCACTTGTCTGGAGCTGGATTTGGGGTCAGCTACTTTTACAGTGTGGGTTCTGTCAGTAAGCCAGTTGGCATCCCATTGAGTGACGTAGGAATTAATGCCCAGCTTAGTACGTTTATCTATGATTCCACAGTGGGGATGTTGTCAAAGGTCTTGGCGAGGTCCAGATAGGCTGTGTGGACTGCCTTACCCTCATCCCCAGCTCTGGAGACTGATTTGAAGAAGTCAGTCAGGTTCAGGAGGCAAGATCAGCCCTTCACAAACCCAAACTGGGTGGGGTCCAGTATTTGAAGGTTTCCAATTTCTTTGTTTATAAGTTCCATGATAATGCATTCCATGGCCTTGCAGATCAGGCTCATCAGACTGATGGGGCGGTAGTTCACGGGATCCAAGGTGGATCCCTCATTGTCGAGTGGGATAACTGTAGCTGTGCACCACTCAGTGGGCACAAAGCCTGAGGTGAGGGTATGATTAAACATGACACTTAGGTGAGGTGCCAGTTCATTTTATAGTTCATGTAGTACACAGCCCAAGATGTCATCTGGTCCCATGGATGCTGTATTCATAGCTTTGGAGAGTGCACTTTTTTTACCTGTGTGGCCGTTATTACTGGAATTTGGCAATCTCCGGTATTGAGATGGGCCATTTAGGGGGTGAGAGGGGGGTAACATTGGCACAGAATTGATCTGCCAGGATATTGGCAATATCCTTGGGATCAGTATATTTAATGCCATTCTGTTGTAGCTCAGAGCAGATCTGAGCATTGCCATTTAGATTCTTGACATAGTTATAGAATGCCTTGTGGTTGTCTTTGGAATCTTTGGAATATCTATACAAGTGCCATGGCACAAATCTGACTTTTACAAGACTGCAGATCAACTTATACTGGATGACATCAGCAGGGCATGTGGCAGAGAAGATGTTGTAAGGCGTGCATGAAATGCATGTGTAGGCATGTCCAAGTATCAAAATACTGTCAATCCATGGGATTGGAGCAGTAACGGTAGGATACACACTTCTGTTCTTCTGTCTAGACACACACACACACACACACACACACACACACACACACACACACACACACACACACACACACACACACACACACACAGACTGTAGTGAGAACAGAACCTCTACCTATATATGTACACAAGCCATAAAACTCAGTACTGTTACAAGACTACAGGTCAACACACACACACACACACACACACACACACACACACACACACACACACACACACACACACACACACACACACACAGACTGTAGTGAGAACAGAACTCCTACCTATATATGTACACAAACCATAAAACTCAGTACTGTTACAAGACTACAGGTCAACTTATAGTGGATGACATCAGCAGGGCATGTTGGACAGAAGATGTTGGGAGACCTGCATGAAATGGATGTATAGGCATGTGCAAGTATCAAAATACTGTCAATCTATAGGCTTGGAGGGGTAACTGCAGGATACACACTTCTGTTATTCTGGCTAGACACACACACACACACACACACACACACACACACACACACACACACACACACACACACACACACACATGGCTGCAGTGAGAGCAGACCCCTGTCTAAGTACACAGACTACAGAACTCAGTACTTTATGCAAGTGTCATAGCACAAGTCTGATATTTATAAGATTGCAACTCAACTTATAGTGGATGACATCAGCAGGGCATGTTGGAGAGAGGATGTTCGAAGGTCTGCATAGGTTCATAGCATCATAGGTTCATAGGAGTTTACTAGACCAATGGCCCTAGGGTGTTTACAAGCCTAGCCCTGTAAAAACACAAGTAACCTTATTGAACATATTTAGATAGTCATTGTGAGCAGAGCGATTTTGTGATCAGTACCCAATGGCCCTGTCCATGAGGGACATAGGTGCCACTCCAGGGGTGAATTTATAATCACCCATCCAGCTGTCAAGTTTGGCCTTGAATAGGGTCATTGAGGAGTATTACTCCACATGAAGTTGGAGCCTATTACAGAGGAGTGGCAGTTGCTGGGAGATATATCTGTCTCCCTAGCATGTTCTGTTTATGTCACAGGCTAGGTTGAGATCCCTGGGGCAAGTTATTATTGCCCCATCTGATTTGCAGATGTCCAGCATTTACAGTAGGGCAGGGTCTGAGACTACTCTCTAGGCCAGGCATAGGTCACCCCTTAGGAGCCTGCATGATACTGAGTACAGTGACAGGTCTTTCAGTCTTTCAATGTATGTTATGGTTTGGAGGCTCTGGATTCTCCTGTTCACAAACCTCTGTGTTTTCTCCAGTTACTGAAGGTGTCTGGTGAGGTACAGACATAAGGGAGCATTGTACTCAATTAGTGGTCTGATAAGGGTAGAGTACAGCAGAGCTATGACCTCCCTGGTCTTGGATGTGATGGCCTTATTTATGAGGTGTACAATGTAGAATATGTGTCTCACCACTATGGACACATAATGATTGAAGTGTAGATTGCTATCAAAATGTGTTCCCAAGTCTCTCAACACTGTGATTGAGTTCAGAGGGTTGCTATATTTATATCATAATTTACAATATATATATATATATATATATATATATATATGTATAGAAAACTACTGATCCATCTTTGTGTATGGAATAGTAGGTGTAAATGCATTGATGCATTTCTTTTTGAGCCGAGATGATACTGGGATCAAATCCAGGTGTATCCAATACTTTTAAAGATTTAAAATAAACATTGATTATGCAATAACAAATTCTTTGTGGCACATGTGTTGCTGTGTGCTGGCATAGTGGCGCTGGAATGAGCAGCATTGTGTGGAGGTAACTGCAGCACTGTACCACCGCTCACCATCGCTGTGCATTGGTGCAGTGTGAAACTCCATGTAAACATAGAGCCCCAAAAGTGACGGGATGTACTGATTTTTTTCCTGCTGTTTACATGTGTGTTTATGTGTGTGTGTATCTGTGTGTGTATGTGTGTGTGTGCGCGTGTGTGTGTGTGTGTGTGTGTGTGTGTGTGTGTGTGTGTGTGTGTGTGTGTGTGTATGTGTGTGAGATTCTATTTTTGACCAGATAAAAAGTGTTAAAATGGGGTAGATACGAAAGTGGTGAAATGGGGAGCAAGCAGGAGGCAGAACAATGGGAAGCAATACAGGAATGTGCAGGTGGGAGGTAAGAAAGAAACATAGCTATCCATGTCTTTAACAATGTTAACTGAAAATATGTGCAGAATATTAACTGAATTTGGACTGTCACTTCCACAAAGATGTGTGACAACACCATCATATTGTATAGACAATTGGACCAAATCAAGTGTGTCAAGAAAACACGTGTGAAATGGACAGCAATGTAATGTTTTTTCTTTTTTTTTTTGTGTGTGTGTGTGTGTGTGTGTGTGTGTGTGTGTGTGTGTGTGTGTGCCCATTTTTTTTGTAAATTCAGTAAGAGAGGACTGTTGGGTAAGGGACGTAGGTATGTCTGGTCAGGTAAGTTGTGTAGGTAAGGAAGCAAATGCAAACATACAAGACAAACAAGACAAGAGACAGGGTGGTTAGTACCATCATATGTGACACACAATGCATTACAATTATACAACTCTATTATCTGAAGTATTACATTTAAGTATACATCCTAACAGATACACATCATACTAAAGACTGATGAAAGTAATCCTTGAAATGTGCATATATTGCACATATGCATGTTCCAGTTATACAGATTACAGTTTACAGCAGGGCATTTGTGCCACTGGTATAGAGTTTTTAATTTAAGTTTTGGTTTGCGCTACAGAGTAATGAATGCATACTTGCTGCAGATCAATATGTGTGTATATACCTTTAAGAAGCTATCCGAAGGCTTTCACAAGTGTATAAATACTGAGCACATGCAAGCTAGATTGCCATTTTGTAGTATGCCATTGAGATGTAAGCATGTATGTACATAAGGTCTGTTTGTTAACTAGTTTGTTCGTATTTGATAATGCTGCTATCCATCCTGATATTTTTCTATGTATTAAAGCATCTAAATGAAAACCCCAGCCTTCTTGTCATATGTGTCAGAGGTGAGCCAGCGACATAGTGCCAAAAGTGGCGTGTCTAAAGGACACAGAATCAGAAACGGCATATCCAAGAGGCATGAAGTTAAAGGTGGCTTGGCTAAAACAACATAAGGCACTTGCTTGGGGCTGAAGGAATATACAAGAGTGAATCATCCCTAAAATGTGCAAACTTCGCAAAACAGGTCAGAAATGAATTTCAAGTATTAAAACTTGCTCAGCACTATTTATTTTGCATAATATGAAACAGGACATACAGAACATTCTAAATGATATTCATAGAAATCCATAAGTACAATATTGATAAAAGTATTCAAATTACTATGGAAAATGTTTGAAATAAAGTCCAACTTGGATAAAATTAATAAAATAAGGGGAAATGTCCACATTTTCGCAAAGCATGTATTTTTCGTATTAAGCAAAAATATCCGAGTTATCAGAAGTGTATAAAGTGTTCGTATGTTTGTGCAGTGTTACAGTAAAGCTATTTCGCAAAGTACAGCCATTACAGGGCATATTTCACAGAGTATAGCCATTACAGAGCATATTTTGCAAAGTACAGTATTTTGAAGAGTTTATTGTTCATTTAAATGTTATTACAAGCTCACAGAACTGTTTGCTCATACATAAATACAAGGGCCATATTTTCAGTGTGTTTGTGTAATCTTTGTGGGCATGGCAGATGGATTTTGAAAGCCCAGTGCACTTTTGTTTGACAGTAATATTGCTGAGAAGTGGAGAGTGTTTGAGCAACAGTATGGTATTTTCATACAGGCTGCATTTTCTGATAAATATGACCATACAAAGGCACTTATTCTGCTTAATTTAGCTGGGTCAGAAGCTAGAGAAAGGGAATGTTCATTTGTGTATGCACTTGCTATTTACACTGGAGAGGGGCAAACCATCATATTGTTGTTCAGGCTGAGTCAAGGGAGGGCCCAGAGTGCTTAAAATTTAAATTTAGAGAAGTGCATACCCCCAAACGAATGTTACTATGGAAAGCCATTTATTTCACACAAGGGATCAAAAGCCTGGTGAAACATTTGCAGCATATATAACTGACCTGAGAAATAAGGCTAAAACTTGTAGATATGGTGATTTAAGGGATGAGCTGATGAAGGACAGACTTGTGTGCAATATAAAAGATGATGCTGTGAGAAAGATTTTGCTTCACGACAGTCATTTAACTTTGAATAAGGCCATTGAGATTTATCAGATGCATGAGCTTACAGAAAAGCACACAAGTATGCTTACAAATGAGAAAGCTCCAGAAGGCATGGTGACAAAGCTCATGTAGATAGTATGCAGCATATATTTAAAAGAAACAGGCCAAGCATATGGCAGCAACTGTAACTACTGCAGCACTCATTGGTAAACCTCAGAACTTTCTAGCAAATTCTAGAGTTCGCACAGTCTCATTGAAGCATAAGATTGAGTCAGCAAACTGAAAGCATGGGCCCCAACCCAGTTTCATTGCCAACTATTGTAATTGTGGTGGAAGTCATGAATCTATAAAGGAAAATATTTAGCTTTTAGTCAACAATGCCACAAATGTAATAAATGGAATCATTTCAAAAGGTTTTGCAATCAAAAGGCCCTCATTCTTTTATTAAAAGGGAACATTTTAAGAAACAAGTTGGTCAATTAGAAAGCCATGACATAGGGTCACAGTCTACTTTTTAGGTTGATGGTGTGTCAGCGCTTCATGTAATAGTCAATGCAGTAGATTTAAGGGCAAAGAATGAAGTATTTTGTACTGTTTGGATAAATGGCAAACCCATACAGCTTAAAGTTGATACAGGTTCCAAGTGCAATGTTATGTCAGCAGAAACATTTGCTAGAGTGTGTAATGGGGAAATGTTTGATTTGGCAAGCTGTGCAAAGCTT
This sequence comes from Protopterus annectens, assembly GCF_019279795.1. NCBI lineage: Eukaryota > Metazoa > Chordata > Ceratodontiformes > Protopteridae > Protopterus > Protopterus annectens. The sequence continues at coordinate 1,197,917,411 of NC_056746.1, read as the reverse complement.
GTTGCTTATGGAGGTGAAGAAATTCAAAACAAAGGCTCAGTAGTGCTTTCATGTTACTCAGCCGGAAGAAGCTACAACTTATTTTATGTGGTCAAGAGGCATGTCCAGTCATTATTAGAACTCAGACACAGTTTGAAAATGGGACTGCTTTCATTTAATAAGGAAGTCCACCAAGTTAGCTTAAAAGGCCACTACTCTAATTTTCCCCAGTACATTTTTTTCTACCTATGCTGATCTTTTCGAAGCTAAACCAGCAAACTTCCAGTTGTGTACTCCATGAAGTTAGACCAAGAGGTCAGTCCAGTTATCAGGCCAGCACGTAAAATTCCAATAGTCATGCAGGACAGTCAAAGCAGAGTTAGATACAATGGTGCAACAAGGTGTGATTTGTCCAGTTGAAACTCCAACTGAATGAGTATCTTCCATGGTGGTAGCTCATAAGAAAAGCTCATCAGAATATGTATTGATCCATGAGATTTGAACAAACCACTAAAAAGACCTCATCATCCAATGTGCACAGTCAAAGAAGTTGTAGCCTTGATGTCAAATGTGACTATTTTTTCTGTCTTAGATGCAAAGAGTTCATTTTGTCAAATTCAGCTTGACAAAAAATCATCATTTCTCACTACTTTCAGTACTCTGTTTGGCAGGTACAGATTTCTGAGAATGTCATTTGGGAAAAATTCTGCAAGTGAAGTCTTTCAACAAGCAATGGAGCACATTTTATTCTGGGTATCCTTGTGTTATTATAGTACATGACATACTGGTAGGAGGTTGCGATGAAGCAAAACATGACAGAAACCTCAGAATAGTTCTAGAGAGGGCACATTAAGTAAATCTTACGCTCAAACCACACAAATGCAAATTCAGGCTACAAGAAGTCACTTATGTTGGTCATTTATTTACTAGTGCAGGCCTACAACCAGACCCTTCAAAACAAACAGCCATTCTCAAGATGCCAGCACCAGACAATGCTGCAACATTTTCTTGGCATGGTTAATTACCTAGGCAAGTTCATTCCAGACTTGAGACAACTTTCAGCACCATTCAGAGAGCTGAAATGTGAAGATGCATCCTGGTCCTAGTTAGAGCAATACCAGAGACCATTTGAAGTCCTGAAACAGAGAATTGCAAGTCCACCAACTCTCAGATACTATGATGTTCACAAGCTAGTTACTCTTTTATGTGATGCTTCGAAATTTGGTCTAGGTGCAGTCATTTTACAAGAGTATCAGCCTGTTGCCTATGCATCGAGAACTCTTACCCGAACTGAGATGCAGTATGCCCAGATCGAGAAAGAGCTTTTGGCAATTGGGTTTGCATGTTGGAAGTTCCATGATTATCCAGATTGAAAAAGTCCACCAAACTTTAGTCACTGTCTTGAAAATGCCTATGCATTCAGCTCCAGCCAGACTGCAATGTATGATGCTGAGATTGCAAAAGTACAATTTCAATCTTGTCTACAAGAAAAGCAAGCTTCTTTATCTTGCTAATAGCTTATCCAGATCACACAGAAACACCACAGAACAGCATGAGAATGAGAACCTTGATTTTGAAGTCATGACAATGAGAATTTTTTCTCCCACATGACTTGATAAGCTGTGAGATCACACAGCCACATATCCAGTTTTGCCAAGGCTTAACCAATTTATCAATCGAGGTTGGCCATCAAAGCAATCTAGTTTACCTCAAGAAGTGCAACCTTATTTTCCATACAGAGATGAGATTTTGGCTGACAAAGATATCATTATGAAAGATCCAAAAGTAATTGTTCCAAAGTCCTTGCAACCAGAGTACATTACGATCTTGCATCGTGGTCACTAAGGAATCACATCTATCAGAAAAAGGGTGAAAGAACTAGTATTTTGCCTTTCTATGTCACAAGACATTAAAAGAGCACTTTCATCTTGTTCAGTGTGTAAAAGTACAAAGCCACATTAACAGAAGGAATCACTTCAGCTTAACCAGATTCTGGAACTACCTTGGTTGACAGTAGCCACTGATATCTTTGAGTGGAATGGTCAACATTAATTGGTGTTAATAGACTCTTACTCCAATTAGTTCAAGATTGACATACTTTCTAACCTAGCATCCAGTACTGTCATTACTAAGATGAAACATCATTTTGCAGTCAATGGTATCCCGCACAAAGTTATTTCTGACAATGGCATGCAGTTTGCAAGCCAAAAGTTTAAAAGATTTGCTGAAGAATGGGACTTTACTCATGTCACAAACAGTCCAGACTACCTGCAGTCAAATGGTTTGGCAGAACATGCAGTTCACAGTACAAAATAGTTACCTGAGAAGTCAAACCAAGATAATAGTGATGTTTTCTTGAATCTGTTGAATCTCAGAAAGGTTCCTCATAATAAAAATCTTGGTTCACGTGCTCAGTGACTTTTGTCAAGACAAACCAGAACCACGTTACCATTTAGTAATCAGTTGTGGGTTCCATGTGTCAAGAACAACAGGTTAGTGAAAACCAATCTGTTGATGAGGTGCCTAACCCAGAAGTCCTATCATAATAAAACCAGCAAACTGCTCAATCCATTAAGAGAGGGAGAAGTGGTAAGGATACAAACATTGAAAGGCTATGATCAGAATGGTGTCTTGAAGAATATTGGTCCAGAGCTGAGATCATACATTGTGGAATCACAAGGAACAGGTTTTAGGTGGAATCAGAAGCATTTGAGACCGGTGTCTAAGCCTATACCACAACACATAACCTGTGAGAAAGACTATCTCAGAGTGAGTTGTCCAGTGCTCCAATTCCAGAGGAATTCCAGGGGACATTCCTGTTCCTGTGATGAATCCTGAAGTTCCTGATATGAATTGTGCACCGCAAACTGTTTCTGTTGCTAAATTTGGTCCAGATTATTATGAGATATGGTCGCATCTCTAAACCCTGTAGCAGATGCAAAGCAATTTGGACATTAACATTGTGTTTTGTTTCTAATGTATATAGTAATGCATGTCTAACTCTTATATTATTTTTTACAAAGGGCAATCTTTTTAAGAGGGAGGATGAAGATCAATATGTATGTATAGCTTTAAGAAGCTATCCAAAGGCTTGCACAAGTGTATAAATACTGAGCATGTGCAAGCTAGACTGCCATTTTGTAGTAAGCTGTTGAGATGTAAGCATGTATGTACATAAGGTCTGTTTGTTAACTATTTCATTCATATTTGATGATGATGCAATCCATCCTGATGTGTTTCTATGTATTAAAACATTTAAACAAAAACCTCAAACTTCTTGTCATATGTGTTAGAGAAAAACATGTGACACTTGCTTTTACAGTTGGGATATGCATGCTCAATTTGATACAACTCTATAAAAGACCACAAAAACTATCTTTAACTTTTATTGCTGCAATAACACTTCTATTCTGCTGCATACATACCACTTGCTTCCCTCAGTCTCTCCAATCAAGCAACATGAGCCTGCAGATTGAATTTATGTTCAGTGGCAGCTGGGGAAACAACAGAAAAGAACAGAAGACCATTATACACACTGTTTGTGCCTATATTTATCTTTCTAAGTCTTGCAAGAACTCTCTTATTGTCATACTAACACAGCTATGAGATGTACTCAGTCTCAAATTCCTCCAACCAATGGTTGAGAGCATTCCTTTTTCTCCTGTGTAGGTCATTAAAATGATGCCTACATTGGTCTACAGTGAGTAGGATACCAGTGGCACTAGATACAGCCTGGGCCAATCTATCCACAATTAAGTCTTGTACTGAAAGCCACAATAGTCCCCCTGCAGAGGCATTTGGCTGTGGTGCTTTACCAGGAGTCCAATAAATATCCTGCATTGCTGGACACCCCACCTCTGTGCCCTAAACCTGGTACCTTCCCCTCTAATGCCAAAAATGTCTACTCACCGAGCTAAAGCAATGGAAACTGATGCTTTCCCACCAGTTCCAGTTATCATGTTTACTGTTAGTGCACAAACCAGAGCAATGATGCCAACCACATTTGTGAGATGTTAAGTGGAAAGCAGCAGTGCCAAGCAGGGAGGAATTAAATAATTGAAACTGAAGGTTTAATCTGACACTTATCCTTAGTTTGAGGGGTATCTACTGATGCAGCCTGGAAATATATATTGGAAATTGGAAGCTAACTGTTAGGTGAGTTAGGTGTGCAGACATGCACAGAGGACATAAATGCAATGACCTGACACATTTGTTTTTACCTTTATACACTAAGAAAATTGATTTTTTCATTGTGGGATTCAAACCTAGGCATACAGGACAAAACAATTTATTCCAAAGGACTGATTTTCCATCTTTGCCACAGAAGAAGTGCTGCTCAGACATACTCAGGAATCATACATAAATACAGGTGACAGTTTGAGCTGTTACACATGTATATGTGTGACCTGACAAGGTTGTTAGATATGATACAGTTCTAGATGTGTTTTAGTTAATTGTGAAGGTCATACAAGTCCAGATAGCAGAATTATACTTATAGAAATATAGTATACAGTATACCCTCAAATCATACATCTGAAAACACAACAATGGCATCTCATCCAGTTCATATCAGCTCCATTATCTAAAGTGTTATAAGTGAAAGTGTATATAATGGGAAGTGCAAAAACAGTAAAGGTGAATGGAATATCCTGTATTAGAACCCAGGACCGTGTGTATGGTAGTCCTAACATTACACTTGTTGCCACAAGAATGTTGAAATAACACTTCTCTGTTTTTCAGTTCATTGTTATAAACTGCAGTGTCACAACAGTAAAAAAAGGTTGCACACCCTGTACTAGAACCAAAGATCATCTGTATTCTAGCCTGCCCTTACACCTGCTGCCACAGGACTAGTTATATGACATCCCCTAATTTACTAATCATTCTTAAGGTCTCTGTGTTAACCACTGTGCAATGCCACTTAATGAGTTTGCGTGATTCCCAAGAGAATTAATTGAATGTATCCGATTTCAATTATTGGTTGTCTGAGACCTGTCTACAGGTGTTCTGCCTGCTTCCTGGGTGGTTTAGTTGTCCAGTTTGCACATTGCCTCACTTCATGCAAACAAGATAAGCACAGCCAAACCAGAAATTCATTTTCATCTGTTTCCCATGATTGTGCTAAGAGGTGAATCGCACAAACACTACCCCTCCCAACAAAAAGGGACAAGTATTTGAAATGAGGAAAAGTAATCTATGATGTACACACTAGAAAATGTTGGCACACAAGATATTTCTACATAAGTCTGGATTTGAACTCTCACCCCCAATGAGCCTTCTGAAAGGAGGAAGGGTGCCTTATCTCTCTTTGCCACACAAGCAGCTTTGCAACAAGGAACTGAAATCATTCTGCATGCAATCAACTGCAACATTATCTACAGTACAGTAATATGAAACCATACAACTATTATTTGCACATTTATTATTTTTGGATGTAGTGCACTAAGTGATCACACAACTAGTTATGACTATTGCTTGCAACTATATAGTTCTGTCTTACCTCTCTGTGTTTGTTGGTCATTCTTCTCTTATCTGACCAGTACTCAGAGACATGCAGTCTATATGCCATTCTATATCATTCTCCTTAAAATGTGTGAGGATATTAAATGACAATAATATCATATGCAGTTGCCAACAAATGAAGGGAAGGTTGGATGTTAATAAACAAAACCTGTGATTTGTGTACTGTTTACATTTCCAACCTTACATCTAACACTTTGCAAGTCTATCCTGACATACCCATTGGATGTAGGGCAGCCTGCAGTGCTGTTATGTTTTCCTTCTCCCAACCATTATCATTCACACTTGCAATCTATTAAATACAAACACTGAGGAAGTGCCTGCTACACGGAGCCAAGTATTTGGGATTCAGCAGTTCTAATGAGTTCACACCTGATTTGCATCTTCACTGTGCTAACAGCTCTAAAGCTACACAATAAAAAGGCAACCATGTAGCTAAGAAAACTGAAGGTGAGGAGATGTGTTTATGTGGAGAATACAGAAAAGAAGTTATTACTTTAGGATAGATCTGCACAGAGGATTACTGAACTTGAGAAGGTATGCTTGCATTTTGTCAGCTACATACTGCATATGCTGGAATTAAGAAAAATCTGAAGTAAAGGCTTTTACACTTTTATCTGTATGCATTAGTTTGAAGTGTACTGATGCCATGGGCATGTTTGTCAGGGCATTTCTCAGGTATTCATGATTGGCAATACCATAAAATGGAATGTTCTATGTTAAATCTGTAGACATGTTTCAGGGATAGTTCATTATATATCACTTTTAGCATTTCAAAGATGCTTTGTTAGCAGAATGTGTCATTTGTCTGTTCTTTGTGGGGAGGAGCAAAGCTGCATTTCTATTATGGCACAAACAAGGATATGTTGCTATTGTTACTTTCCTTTTTGGTATCTAGCCTGTTGTTCTTATTTCAAATCTCTAGACTATTTTATGTTTCTCCAGTGGGTAATACTGACATGCTACTTTTCTGTTTTTTTTTCTGGGAACAATTGTTTTGTAGTTATGTGATACTTACATGTATTATCCTTCTGATGTCTTTTAGGACACCTAGGACTATGCCACCCTGGTGTCTCAATGGATCTATATTATGACCTTGAACAGTCAAATTGCCGAGTACAAAAGATCTACACATATACGGCAATCCACCACTTCACTGAAATGCTTAGACACTGAAACACATTCAACCATCATAGTTGGCCAACACTGCCTCCCTGGCTTTGCAGTGAATACATAAAGTAAAAGACATGATATACAACCCTATAACTAAAATTCACAACATACAGAACAGTACTCTAAATAGTGAAAAACCTGTTGAAGCACCGGTTACAAATGGTATTAGGTAAGGAAGCTGAATTCAGTACCCAAGATTTTCTGATAGCGGTTAGTATTCTTTTAAAAATATACTCACTGTTGTGGTATATGTCATTTGCACAATTTACTAGACTGTACTTTAGTTTCTCCTTCACTTTCTGTTAACAGTTTCATGGGTTTTTCACTATTAACAGTAGTGGCATTCTGTATGTTGTGAATTTTAGGTGTAGGGTTGGATACCACATCTTTCACTTTATGTATTCACGTGAAGCTAGGGAGGCAGTGTTGGCCAACTATAATGGTCCGATGCTATGATTTTCAGTGTTTAAGCATTTTAGTGAAGTGGTAGATTGATGTATATGTGTCAATAATTTTGTATTCAGAAATTTGACTGTTCAAGTTTGTAATATAGACCCATCTCAATCCTCAAAGACCATCCTTCATTGATACTGAAAATCAGGTTATTGTTGGCTCTTTTAGGCAATGTAGTGCCTTCCTACTTGAAAGGGAACAGGGAGATATGTCACACAGAATGCAGATTTGGCAGCAGACTGTCGATGTTACTGCCAGGGGTGGCCAAAGCAGGACATATGAGCAGGTGTGTCATAGGGCCACTGACATGATCTCATCTGCATGGAGGAGAGCAGCTGCAGTGGGCCATGATCGGATGAGTGGGGGGGGGCTGCTACAGAGCCACCACTAACACCAAATGAAGAATTACTGTCCACTGTTAGGGATCCAGACAGCTCTCAGAAAAGTGCAAAACAGTATGTCCTGACATCGGTGCTACTGTTTCAGGGACAGCAAGCATGTCCCAGGAAGAGGTTCCAGGTAGGCTTTTTTATCTAAATTGTTGAATACTGTTGTATAGTAAAATAATTTAAATCAATATGTTACTTCTGTTTCACAAGAAATTTTTTGGGGGGTGGGAATGTAGATTGCTACAGTTAACAACACATTCAGATTGATTAGCTTAGGTTGGAGTTGTTATCCAAGTTCCTGTTGAAAGTATAGTTAATGGACATATAAAGGGGTAAAAGTATTACCCCCTGTGTTTCTGTTAATTGTGATGGTGTTATCCTTACTTTTGCTTAGCTTCTTCCAGGACCATCTGGCATACAGAGGATACTCACATCTGCAGGTGGTAAGCCAAACATTTTTATGTCAGTACTGATGAGTAAGTCAAAGAAATATTGTAATGTGTGATATTGATGTCAGGACTGTTGCGTGTATTGCTGTACTGTGTAATAGTGGCAGCACTGTTATTTTGTAAGCATATATTGGAGTTTAATGGTTTAGGCATTAATATTTCCTGTGTTTGTTGGTTATTATCACAGGTGATCCTGATAGTGGAAGTGTGGGACTTGTACCACCTGATGTCAGAGTATCAGTAGACTCTGATGATGATGGTGGCCAAACAAAGGCACAATCGGGGGTGCAGAGGTTGAATCTAACACTGAGCTTGACATACAGTCATCCCCATGTAATTCCATCAGACACAGCTAGTAGGCCTACACCTACCCATTCCAGTGAACCCACATATAGTGGACTGGTGGAGGGTGAGACAATTGATCAGGGAAGTGTGGCTACTGCAGATTCAGTGCCTGTTAACTCTGGCCATAGCCAAAGTGTGGGTGAGGTGCCATGCAGGAGGGATATTAAGGGTGCTTTGAGGAGGCCTGCTGTCCATCCTCCACTTGATCCAGGTGCCTCTTCCCATGCCATTCACTATATGTTTAGAGCCATCATGGAAGCACAGGCATGCTCCAATAGGTGCTCCAGAGAAATGCTTAGGGTTATAGATGTGGCACAGGCTGACATGCATGACTGGTTCCACTGTGCTGCTGATTCAGTGGATCGGATGAATGACATGTTGAAACAAGTGGTGTCTGTGATGGAATGTCTACTAGGAGGGGACATCATCCTTGTGGGTGCAGGTTAGGCACATCATTTGCTGTTAGCCGACATGGCCATGACTGATCACACTCCCATAGTGGCAGTACTTTCACTGCTCCATCAGTGGGTGAGCTGTCCACATCCAGACATGACAGACCATGAGGTCATGGTCCTGGGCATACTCATGAGGGGAGCTCATCCAGCAGACATCAGTCACGTTCAGGTAGCAGCAGTCCATCTGACCATGGGCATAGACGTGCCAGTGCAAATCCTGGCAGAGACAGTTCTCATGGTCTCATGGATGGGGATGACAATGATGAAATGCCAGCTCTATCATGCAATGCATATGCCTGTCCGACATACCAAGACATAGAGCTTCACTTGATGTGTATGCATTAAATGTGTATTTTTTTACTTTTATGTATTGCTCTTTAAATATCGTGAATTTTTTAATTGCTTAATTAACAGAGTATTTTTATTGAATGGCCAAATATACATAATGTGCTAGAATAAGTTGGTTTGTTAGCTTCTGAAGAAGTCTGTTGAGGATGAAAACTGTGAATAAATAACTTGACCCTAATTCTGTTTATTTTCCTTTGTCTATACTTCATTATGTGGTTATTTTGCTTTTTTTTGTGGTTTTATATTACTATCTTCAGAATGGCTTATTCTGTTGGAATTCCAAAACATTGAATTTTAATGCCACTCAATTTGACACAAATGGTACTTAAATGTGAGTGCACATAGGCGCACTCACTTGTAAGGTATACCTGAATTGCAGCTAGCTTCAAAGGTAAGTTGTCACCTGATAGCATTGCTCTGTGGGAATACACTATTGTCTTTACATATCTATGTTATAATTAATGTTACGTAATTCAAATTATACATGTTTACAGGCCTTTTGTGGTTAAACATGTCTGCAATATAAACTGGTTGTGACATAATGTGTGGTTGTAAGATTGAACAATATGCATTCAGATGAATATGTGGCTAAAAGCAGACTCTGTGAAAAGTGGATGAAAATGGCATAAAATTATATCAGTAGTAAATTCTGGTTCACCTTGACTGTCTAGTATGTTACAGGGAGCGATGAATTTTGAGGGTTTCTGTAAGTCATATGTTAATACTCTCTGATGCTTGCTAATGCATGTCCTATAGATACAGCCAGAATGAAGATATTTGCAGTTCATTATGATTTACCTATACTGTCTGTGCTATGCTTACAGAGAATGATGAATTCTGAGGATTTTCATAATTTGTATGTTAGTTTACAGATACTCTCTGATGCTTAGTAATATAGCAGTAGTGCATTCAATCTGATACAGACAACATGTGGATGGCTTTGATTGTTCACTGTTTACTGTAGTGATGTGCGAAGTAATCACTGTGTAAAACAGCAGTGTTTTGTTGCAGTTTAGTTGTTGTAATATCTTCTGCAGTGGGTTCAAATCCCACATTTGACCTCTACAGGTAATGTAATACGTCTCACATATTTAGACATTGTTTGCATATCCATTGTATTCATTAATACATAACAGTAATATACATGATAAAGGATTCTTCTTCTTCTTTTGGCTTTTCCTAGTTTAGGGTTGATGGATTACCTGTCCGCTCATAATTCACAGAGTTGAGGAGAGCAGGGCAACTAAGTTGACAAATCCTTATAACATTATTGTGTCACTTGTGAGCCTCCAGAAAGTTTATAACATGTGCATATAACAGTGTTTTCCAGATGTCAAACCAAACTACGGATGTCAATTTTTCTGAACGTGAGAATGACATTATAATCAAGGCTGTTAGACAGCATGGACACAGCCTCCTTGGATGGTTGAGAAATACTTTGTGGAGGAATGAGGTTTGGACAGAACTGACAAACATGGTCAATTCTGTAGAAGATCACAATCGATCCTGTGAGGCCTGTCAGTGATGTTGCTCAGACATGATCCTCCATGCAAATAACTAAATACACTGCTACGATAGGGTGAAGAATGCCACAGGACGTGGGTCACCACTGACTCCTCTGGACAAGATCACAGTGTTCCTGGCATCACATTATGCCACCAGTCATGATTTTCTTATACTCAGTGGAAGTATTGAAACTGTTTTTCCAGGATGTACATGTAAGTCATACATTTTAGACCATTGCAAAATATGCACTACCTCAGTCTTTACTGGCATATCCAAATTATTAAAGGATTGCCGTATTTTTTGTTCAGTAGCACAACTGCATCTGGAATGTGATTACACACAGGATGTGGATTCCCAAAGTAAGTGTTATTGTGATAACACAGTGCATACCCAAAACGTATAGCAACATGTGTGAAGTTTGTCTTTTTTTCAACTGCATAGGTCCATCAGCATCTGCAAAGCAGTAACCCATGTCTTGTAATTGTCTGCATATATGATTATTGTAATCCACAGCTTTTTATGCCTCTGCCACCTGTCATGACAGTGGATTACGCACATGTTGATTTGTTTATACCATTGTAAATTATATGTCCCATGCAGATGCACCTACATCTATAGGTATGGCTGGCCACTTTGTTTATAGGGTACAGCAAATTTGAACACACCTGTGATGTATGATATTCACAATGCTTTTTTCCATACACAGGGATATCTGGACAACATGATGCCCTTACATTGACTGCTGCAGTATTCTTAACAGATGGGGATTTACTGTTGTGGAAGGCTGATGTCCAGGCAGTCTAGAAAAGCCTACTGTTGCTTTAAGTACGCCAGATGTCACCTAAATGCTCCTTGCATAGCACAGGGCATAAAGGTGATGTTCAGACATACTATCTACAGAACTTCTTTGCTGCCAGTCTGAATGTCTGCCAGTCTGAATGTTTTCATTTATCATTAGTCTGTTTGCATATGTCAGTTTTTTGCCAGCTGCATGCATTTTCATGCTATGGTAGGCACGCCTGTTTTCTGAACTGCAGTAAGTTGCAGATAAGTGCCCTGTTAGGGATTTTGTTTTTTCGTGCCTTTTTTCTCCTCTTTGGGCACTTGATTCTCTGCCCCCTCCATCCAAGATGTCTGATACATTTTATAGGGTATGCAAGGATTGTTATCTTTTGTATAAATGTCCTGCTGCTGACCCCTCTGTGGTGTCTGCAGCCTCTGATATGCTGTCTCACTTGCTTCCTTCACAAGTTATTGCCTTTTGACAAAGATAGCAGAACCATGGAAAGGTTGGGTAAGAAGGTTTAAATTACTGCTACCCTAGCTTTTAGGGCTATTAATTATCAGACCCATATGTCTAGGTATGTGTTGGCTCTTCTTTTCTCAGGCCTATCAACTTCTTTCCGATTTTCCAGACTCTAAGGGTAAAACTTTTGCCCTTTCCTTGCTAGGGACATTCTCTCAAGTAGTTCATCATTCTGTCAAATGTAGTTATGATGCAGCAGATGCCACTTCTAGGGCTGCTGTTTTTGGTTCAGTGATGAGGAAGTATTCTTGGCTTAGGCTTCAACCTCTACCTGATGATATTAATGCTAAGTTGATGGATGCTCCTCTGGATCCTAAACTTTTGTTTGGGGAAGCTGCTCCTGGTTTGTTTAAATCCCTTCAGGATAAGGGTAAGGCCTTACAGGAGCTTAAAAATGTGTTTCTTTCTCCTATGCTTGAATTTTAGAGAAACTGCCCCACTAAGCTAGCCTTTGTTTGTAGGCAATCACATCCTTCGACTAAAGGGAAAGAGTGGCAAATGGGCTCCTCCTGCTAAGGCTACTCAGTTTTCAGGTATTCCAAAGCCTTTCTATCCTGACAAAGGGGGTGCTGTATGCATCCATCTCCTCCCTATCACATTCTTCTTTCTCTTTCTTTCTCTTCCTACTTGGCTTCAGATCACTCAGAATTATTGGATTCTATCATTCATCAGGGGTACTTCATGGTGTGGAAATCCCATAATTTTATGTGCATTCCTCAGAAACAACTTCCTTTTTTCCCAGAAGTTCTTCAAGATCTCTTGACTCAGGGTACTATTCAAGAGGTGCCTGTGTCCCATAGGGGGGACCTAGAGACCCATTCTAGACATGCTTCATCTAAACACTTTTCTGAAAGTGCCCTCTTTTAGGATGTTAATCCTTCAGACTCTGATTACTCTCTTGCTCCCTCAGGCCCTTATGGTGTCTCTGGATCTCAAGGATGCTCATCTCCATATTCCAATCCATCTTCTTTTCAGGAAGCTTTTGCATTTCTCTGTTGCTTCCTGGCATTTTCAGTTCTCTGCTTTGTCCTTTGGCCTTTCTACTGCCCTAGGGGTGTTCACCAAATGCCTTGCTCCTTTAATTGCTTTTTGTAGGCTTCAAGGGACATAAATATTTCTTTATTTAGATGACCTGCTGATTCAGGCATCCTGTCCAGAGATCGTTTTGCTAAATCTTCAATTTGACATTTCTTCAGAGCCTTGGGTTCACAGCAAATTTCAAAAAGTCTTCTCTGACTCTTTCTTAGGATCATGTTTTTCTAGGTTTCTGGATCCAGGCAGTGCCAATGCTTGCATCCCTACCTCCTCCAAAGGCCTTAACTCTCATTTGTTTCTTTCACACTCTTCTTCTTCTGGCTTCCATTACCACCATGGAGTTTCTGAGAGCTCTGGATTTCATGGTATCCACCATTCCAATACTCCTTCTGGCCAAACTTCCTATAAGAAAGTTTCAGTGGTTTCTGTTTGGCTTCAACATGCACATCCTCAGACTTTCTAGTTCCTCTTCTTCCTTGTCTCAGAGAGGAACTTCACTGGTGGATTCAGCAGTTGTCTCTAAATCCAGGAATCTCTTTTCATCACCTTCCACCTATCAGGAATTGTTCACAGGTACCTCAGACATGGGATGGGGAGCAACATATGGCTACAGAATGTGTGGTCGCCTCATCAGCAGAAGGAGCACATTAATGTCAAAGAGATGAGAGCTCTTCTGCTGGGTCTTCAGGCCTTTCATCCTCTTTTTTTCTCCAGGGCCTCTCAAGGTGTTCACAGACAATACCACAGTGATGTGGTATATCAAGAAAGAGGGAGGAATGAGATTTTATCCTTTTTGCCAGTTAGCACATGGGATCTTGCTGTCAAGTATCAAGTCACTCTTCAGGTAGTTTATATCCCTTCCAGTCAGAACATTGTGGCAGACAATCTGACAGGTCCTTAACTCAGTCATGGATGCTTCACAGGGATGTGTTTCTGGGGGTCCACTTCCAAATCTTGAACGCTCATAATCTTAAAAGTTCAAAATACTGAAAACTCAAAATACTGAATTTCATAATACTGAAAAAACTACAAGATACTAACATTGACTATACTCCAGCAGAAGTACATAGAAAAACAAAAGACAAAGGATATTAGTTTACTCAAACTATTAGCAGGTGGAAAGCCCACTGCACCCCACATGTGGGGGGCTGCACCCCCACACCCCCTGCTAGTTAAATATACCAACTCCAAGATCACACTTTACTACACTAAGATGAGTTATGTTGTTGTATAGCAAATTAAAAGGGAACATGACTAAGGTTACAACAGGCACTCATGAAGCACGTAATTTGTTGTTTGCCATTTTCTTCTGTGGAATGCAATCTTGGAGTTGATATATTTAAGTAGCAGGGGGTGTGGGGGTGCAGGGTGGCTTGCCTCCCTGCTAATAGTTGGAGGTGTAATATGTTTTCTTATTTGTAAGTGCTGGTGTACTCTGTTTTTTTCAATATTATGAAATTCAGTATTTTGAGTTTTCAGTATTTTGAACTTTCAAGATTTTGGCTTCATATTTTGAATTTCAAGATTATGAGCTTTCAAAATTTAGAAGCGGACCCATTTCTGGACAATATCCACCAGTAGGGTACTCCTCAAGTGAATCTTTTTGCCTCCAATCTGAACAGATAACTTCCTCTGTTTTGTGCCAGACTCCCATGTCCTCTAGTGTGGAAGGTGGACACCCTCTCATTTTCTTGGAAAATTATGTTTCCTTATGCATTCCCTCCCCTTCCTCTTATTCCTAAAGTTCTGTTCAAGATTCAACAAGATGCTCCCAAAATCTTGTTAGTCACTCCCTTTTGGCTGTGACAGCACTGGTTCTGTCTCCTTCTGCTTCTAGCTAGGGCAGTCATCACAATTTACCACACAGGGTGGATCTACTCACACAAGACAAGGATTTCTCATCCATCCCCATCTGTCCACGCTTCAGCTGATACTGTGGGTGATAGGATTCTGATTCCTCATAGACACCTTTTTTCTGAGGATGTGCTGCAAGTCCTGAAGGTGGCCAGGAAACCTACTACTAGGAAATCCTACTTGCCTAAATGGGAGAGTTTTTCTATTTGGTGTCTCTCTCATAACCTGGATGCACTTCCTGCAGATGTTCCTTTGTATCTGTCTCATTTGCGTGAGTTTCTCAATGCTGTTTTGGCCTATTCTTCTATTAAGGCCCACTCATCAGCTGTCTATACTTATCTGCCTTCTTCTCATCCTTTAGCCTGTAGATTTGAGGTTAAACCATTTCTCAAAGGTGTCCTTAATACTAGACCTCCCAAGAAGCCTGTTACTCCTCCCTGGGATCTTAATTTTGTTTTGGAGAAGTTGACTCAGGCTTTTTTTGAGTCTGCTGCTTCAGCCTTCTTGCAACACTGTTCTGGGATGACTGTTCTCTTGTTAGTTCTTACTTTGGCCAGATGGGTGTCTGAGTGGCAAGCCCTTTTGCCTTGTCCTCCTTTTTTGATTTTTCATGAGAACAGGGTGTCCTTGCACGCTAATCCTTCTATAATGCCTAAGGTGGTTAATGAGCTATCACTTAGTCTATTAATCTGCCCACCTTTTTCCCCTCTCCACAATCTGACAGTGAGAAGGTGTTGCATGCTTTATATCAAAATATATATAACAAAATTCTGAATCCTGCTGCAAAGACACACAGCATATGTACATAGGCAACTCAGGGTTTATTTGGATAAGCCTATGTATATTAGAAAATCTGATCAGTTGTTTGTTTCTTTTCATCCTAGGTCTTTGGGGCTAGCTGCATCCAAGCAAACTATTTCTTCTTGGATTTCTAAGGCTATTTCCTTTTGTTACACTTTTCATGGCAAGAGCCTTCCTTCTTCAGCTAAGGCTCAATCTACTAGAGCTGTGGGTTCTTCTGGTGCTTTTTTCCAAGGGCTTAGATACTAATTCTATTCCTGAAGCAGCTACCTTGACTTTTGTGCATACCTTTACCAAGCACTACAAGTTGGATGGTATCTCTAGAGCTAGGGCTGGTTTTGCTAGTGATGTTCTTCATGGCTTTTTAGGAGACTCTTCTGGTCTTTCCTCCTCCCAAGTTTCCTCTTGAGCTTTGGC
This sequence comes from Protopterus annectens, assembly GCF_019279795.1. Classification (NCBI taxonomy): domain Eukaryota; kingdom Metazoa; phylum Chordata; order Ceratodontiformes; family Protopteridae; genus Protopterus; species Protopterus annectens. The sequence goes on along the minus strand of NC_056746.1, from coordinate 1,197,901,381 downwards.
ATTTTCCCATCTGTTAAGAATACTGCAACAGTGAATACAAGGACATAGCATAGTTGTGTAAAATCCTACCACAACGGTAGATGTTCTTGGCTTCACTGGTGCAGTATTCTCTCCCTCCCTCCATCTGCCTAGTACTTTGCCTTCTCAGGTGTATAGGTTACCTCTTGGGTATCTAGGACTGGTGTTCCTACTGGCAATCAGTTCTGTAGATGGTACACCTGAATGTCACCTTTATGCCCTACACTATGCAAGGAGAGTTTGGGTGATGGTTGGCGTACCTTAAAGCAACAGTAGGCTTGGGGAGAATGGTTGGATATCGAGCTTCCATGGCAGGGAATCCTATCTGTTAAGAATACTGAAGCAGTGAAGGCAAGGACATCTACCATTATGCTAAGATTTTACACAACTGTATTTTTACCATGTTTATCATTTGTCACATAAGTGTCTATGTATCATGTTACTCCGAACTGTAGCTGCCCAGTGCCTCTGCCCACAGTAATGACTGTGGTACATTCTCACATGTTGATGTTTGTGTGCCGTGTCATACTACAGGCTCTACATTATGACAGATGATATGCTCCCAAACAGGGATGACGTAAATGGTAAGAAATTCCATATGTTTAATGCATGTCAGTATTGACGATCACATCTGTGCATTTCATGACTGCCATGTTCTTCATCTGCCTATGACAACAGCAATCTTCAAATCAGTGCATGGGAAATGGTATGTGCCTATACTATCTTGTGTGTGTGTATACCTTTGTTAGACTGTGATGTGACAGATGTTATTTGCTTACTGATGATGTACTGGTATATATGTTTCCTCATGACAGTTTCAGTTCAAATCTCACCTCCAGCAGTGGAGTCCCACCAGGGCATTTTGATTTTACTATTTTTTTATCCCCAATTATCATCTGTGTGCAATATGTACCATACCTGAAATCTCTCTGGGTCCATGAACCTCACCCAGATATGAAGTCCTGCTAAGTCCATATCCCCATTAACATTATAGTCATACAGTTGGCCTATATGTCATTACTAAGCAGCACCATATGTTGTTTGTACATGTAAGTAACTTGTGTCATCTGTCTCTTCTTGTAGCCCGTCCACTACCTGCTTCCTTCAGTAGCCTGTCTATTGATCCTGAGTTGGGATATGATATGCCTCACTGTGATAGGACAGCCCACAACACACAAACCACAAATTTAGACCCAGTGTCTGTCCCATAAGTGGACAGCTGTGTGAATTATGCTGTAGCATCAGATACTGAAGATTATGCGGATGGACATTCTGATGACATGATGACAGGAACTGCTGGACATGATAATCTCCATGAGCCACCATCTCATGCAGAGTCAAGTGATGAGGGCAACTCTTTCCCACAACTGCGAGGTACTGTCCATTGCAGGACACATAGGAGTGTTGTTGCTGTGCATGGATGTGTGTCAGATGGTGTCCACCTGCTACTACTACAGGTGAATGAGCATTCCTGGTGACATCATCGATCTGACCATCATACACTTGCACATACCACTTGTTATGTAGCATGAATGATTATGTACAATGAATGTCAGGAGCACAGACCTGGTGAGATTACGACTGTACTGGCACCACTGATTGCACAGCATGACAGCGTGTTGTCTGTTACATACTCCATTGAAAGTGTTGTTACAGTGGTATTAGAGCAGTGCTTTAGTACTAATTGGGTATTATGTGCCCCAACTGTACTAAGCAGAGTAACTCCAGTTGGCAGAGGCTAACCTCCTGTCATTAGACCCACACTTGACCAACGTCTCTAATGGAGTGTGCACACACATCTGCTGATGGCCACTCCACTGTGAGCCCAACAGACACATCCAGATGGTCACATTGCAGTAGTGTTACTTCGTGCACTACACCTGCAAGTATCACCACATTCAGCTCCTCAGTAGAACAGCATAGACTGAGTGTTTCCAGACATGGCAAGGGAAGTCAGGAATGTGGTATGAGCTGTTCTCATGGACACTCTAGACTGCGTTAGTGTAACAGACAGTTAATCCAATGTGTGTCTTGTATCATTCTGACTCTGTAGCAATGATGACCACTATGCTGACCATCACTGACAAAGTGATGTGCCTGTGGTTATTGAAATGTCTGATGCCATGGGATTTTCTGATAATTTTTCTGCAATATGTGAATAGCTTAATTTACTGATATGCACTACCTGATTGACACTGACATATATTAGTGATGTTACTGACAAAAATAATGCAATATCTGATGTCATGCTTTTATGTTTGCATCATTGTTAGTGAACAGTTATAACTGATGTTTTCCTTACATTTTTCCTTGTTGTCTGCCATTCCCACATACACAACTATGCTGGTTTATGCATACCTGTAACACCTACGGCATTTTAATATGATTCTGCACATACCTAACACCAGCACTCACTGCCTTTCTGTGTACCAGTTTCCATTTTCAATCAAAGTGTTTACTTGTATTTCCCATGTGTGCCTTCCCATAGCTGACTGAATCTGTACAGAGATGTATATTGCACATATTTTTGCTGTATCAATGATGTATCTTGCAGGTATATTGTGTCATCAATGTCATCAATGCTCTGCATGTTTGCACATATATTACATGAAATGACCCATGTTACAGTGATATTGCGGTAGGTGAGGCAGCACTGTTATTGTACAGTCAGTGTTTTTGTGTATATACATACACACACACACACACACACACACACACACATATATATATATATATATATATATATATATATATATATATATACACCAATGCATTCCCATACACATCATAGGCATTGTTTTCTTGTGATTGTGCCTGTTCAATGGATAATATTCTATAGCATTACTTTGTATGATTATATTCTAACTGTCCAGTGGCTGATTCAGTTGGGCACACCTCCTGCATCCCACGCATGTGCTTGTGTGTTCCTCTTTGGTGATATACCTGCAGACAGTCATCCTAGATTGCTGTTTCTTCTCAGTGTTTTGCATGTTCATACTGGTATACATTAAGATTAGATTTCTCACAATTTAGTTTCTCCGAGTCTTTTAGACTTGAAATACCATGATGGGAATGGACCACATTCCAGTCAGGGTATGATTAAAGTTCATCACCATCAACATTATCAACCCCCTTTTCCCATTTTCTACATGGGTTAGGGTGTCCTGCCAACTCTCACTATCTCTCTCTCTCTAGTCAATGTCACTGTGCTGCCTTTTTTGAGACTTGTGCCTGATTGTCACAGGTCTTCTCTTATACAATCTATCCACCTCATTTCTGGATACCCTCACTTTCTCTTGCCTTCTTCCTGTCTGTCCCAAATCATCTTCACCAGATTATCATTTGCTTTTCTGAACATGTGCCTGAACCATCATAATCTGTACTCCTTGACCTTTTTTGCTATTTTGTGCTACTTTGACTTCTGCCCTTATGTCTTCATTTCTTCAGCTGTCCCACAGTGTGCGTCCTACAACCCATCTCAGGCACTTCAGCCCCATCACCTCTAGCTTCCTCAACTGCTCTGCCTTTATTAAAACTACAACAAGATACCAAATGCTGTTCTTAAAAACAAGAAAAAACATGTACTAAAAATAATAATTTATTCTAGCGCCTCGGTGTAGCCACCTTCATGGAATAAAAAAGTTACAAAAAGACTCTCCTTATATATTACATTTCTAATTACATCTCATCAGTCAATTAAACAATCAGCTTTTAAAGCAAACATTTCCAATTCAATTAATTATTTAAACCTCTGGGAATCAGTGTATTATACTTTAAAATATAAATGCTTTCTTTATACAACAATTTTTGTTTCAGTAATTCATCTGTACTATCCATGCATTCAATTCGTTCCAAAATAGTACATTGTAACAAATCAGCATTACTTTCATGGAACATTTTAAAATGTGTGGCAATTATTTTATCTTCCCTACATTTTTTTATGTCTCTTAAATGTTCCATAAACCTCATATGGAACTCTCTCTTTGTTTCACCTATATAATATAGGTGACAAGGACATTTTAGAGTTTATATAACTCCCTTATGTTTGCAAGAGAAAGTGCCTCCAGGTTCAAATTTTATACCATTCATTCTGTGAAAAGTAGTCACAATGTGGGTGCATACGTTGCATCTACCACATCTTAACATTCCCTTGATAGATGTAACTCTGACTATCCTTATGGCTGGCATGGTAAACATACCATGAACAACCATATCTATTAGATTTTTTCCCCTAGTATAAGAGAAATAAGGCTTTTGTGGAAAGATACTAGCTAAAAACTTATCCTGTATTAGATACTTCCAATAATGTTCTATTAGTTATTTATTTCCCCACTTTTGATATTGTAGCCTGTTACAAACTATATAGGCTCTACTTTTTTATTCTCTCCTATATTAGCCCTGGTCAAAAAGTTGACTGTATCCTCTCCCTTCTAGATCTTGACCATTCTATTTCTTTCCAAACCCTATTTTGGGCTTCCTGTATGTCACCAATATTGTAGCCTCTTGCTATGAACATCTTAATGGTCTCATTCATCTCTTGTGTTAACAAAACTTTGTCACTACACAATCTTGAAATAAGTAGCATCTCATCATAAGTAGAGCCTTCAGGACATGAGGTGGATAGCAGCTTGTAGCCCAAACATACTGGCAGCCATCTATAAATTTTCTATGAATGTCTGTGACAATTTTTCCATTATTGTTCCCTTCTAATATAAGATCTAAATATATGACTCTATTGCCCTTCTGTAAGCTATCAAAAGTTAAACCAAATGGATTTTTATGCAATACTTTTATGAAATTCTTTACATCTTCCCAACCATTCTCACATATAAAAATCAACTCATCTATATAAGGAAAATAAAACTTCACATATTTTTGCATAAAATCTAACTTAAACAAAAAAGAAATCTCAAAAAGGGCCAAAAAAAGATTTGCGTACATGGGGGCAAAAGCTGCTTCCATCGCTGTACCTTGTTTTTGCCTATATAATTAATTATTAAAATAAAAATAATAAATTTTTAAACAAATATCTACCAAATCTGAAACAAAATAATAAAAAGGGCTACTCCTATAAAGTATTTAATAGGCTTTATACCATCTTTATGTTTAATACTGGTATATAAGCTTTTGACATCTAAAACCAGTCAATATTTTTCTTTGTTCCATGTTATAGAGGAGATTTTGGCCAAAAAATCGAAACTGTCCTGTACATAAGCTGACAAGTTTTATGCATAGGGCATCAAAATTTTATGTAACACTAAACTGATGTTATGCAAAAAATATTTACATGCCGATACTATTGGCCTACCAGGGGGATTCTCTAAACTTTTATGAACTTTCGGCAAGCAGAAAAAAACAGCCTTCTCACTATTCCTGTTAAACAATTTTTCTTTCACGTCTTTCTCTGTGAAATAACCCAACTTAACACTTCTATCCAACATCTTTTCATAATGTAATATTGCTTATTCATATTCCTTCCTATCACATTTTACATAAACTTCAGTGTTCTCTAAATATTCCATACACATCCTGTATTACTGTAAAACATTCATAATAACTATTTTGTTGCCCTTATCTGAAGGCTTTATTACTAAATCATTCCTATTACACAATGCTTTTAATGCTTGCCATTCTTTTAAGGTCAAGTTGTAATTTATGTCACTTTTTATTACTTCTTTACAAATATTGTCACCATCAAAACTAATCATAGAATTGAAATGAGATATATGCATATTATCAAAAGGGGGAATAAACTTGCTTACTATTGGAATACCGGATATATCTATTTTAAAGTAAGCATTTAAACTTTCCACATCACTACTACTTTCATTATTTAAAAATTAATTTTCATCCTCACAGCATGAACAAAAGTAGTATCAGAATCACTATTAGAAAATATATCTCTAGCACATAAAATAGATTTGTACTTGAAGCTGCTAAACTGTTCCACTATTTTCCCTTCTATCTCAGTTCTTGGCTTTTTCTGAACTCCACCATTTTCTACCATTACTACTGTCTTATCTACACTCAGTTTTATCCCATGTGTCTTCAGTTTTGGATTCCATTCCCCTATCCTTAGCCGAAGGTTTTGCTCAAAGTCTGCCTGTAATGCCACATTGTCTGCATACAGCAACTTTTGTTGAGCTGTCTCCTCCGACCTGTTTGCTAATTAATAGGTTCATAGGTTCATAGGTTCATAGGTTCATACTAGGCTATCTGCCCGAGGGCATTTATAAGCCTAGCCATAGTTTTGTGGCTTACGCCACCCCTTAGTTTGGAGAAACTATGCCCATTATTTAGCTGTGCCTCTGTCGAGCAGTGACACTGAGGTAACCCCTGGGGTGTATCTGCGATCTCCCATCCATTGGTCAAGATTCCTCTTGAACAAGGCCAGCGAGGTGCTCTGCCTCACATAAACCGGGATTTTGTTCCACAGCATAGGAGTCTTTGGGTGATGAATCTATCCCTCCAGCACGTCCTATTAATAACCGTGTCGAGGTTTAAGTCACCCGCCCTTGTGGCTCTGAGGGATCTAGATTTTTTGAGATGAAGCATATTCATCAAATCTGGGTTTGACATGGCCTTGTATGTCAGGCATAGGTCACCTCTGAGTAAGCGGTACACAACTGAATATAACTGGAGTTCTTTCAGTCGTGCAGCATAAGACAGATTTTTGAGACCCTTTATCCTTTTGGTGAGGAACTTTTGTGGCCTCTCCAGCTGCTGCAAGTGTCGGGTCAGATACATTCCGAATGGGGCATTGTACTCGATCATTGGTATGATGAGTGATGAGTATAGGGAGACTATGACTTCCCTTGATCTAGATGTGAATAACTTCATGATAAGGTGGGCAATGTAGAAGGTCTTCCTAACTACTTTAGCAATATGAGAGTCGAATGACAGGCTACTGTCAACCTGGGTTCCCAGGTCCCTAATAACTTCTTCTGTGTTCAGGGGATTGCCACCTATATGGTAGCTAGGGGTAACCTTATTTTTCCCGAAGGGTATGACTATGCATTTCTTGGCATTTAACTTGAGGCCATGGCTCTGGCACCAGTTATCCATTTCTGTGAGACCCTTCTGAAGGATATCTGTGTCGGATGTGTTCTCAACTACGGCCCAGTTTGCAGTCATTCGAACTTTGTCAGCCATAACCCTCCTGTGTTTGCTTGTACTTCAGAAAAGTAGATGCCAAACAAGAGTGGGCCCAGGACTGAGCCCTGTGGGACACCACTTGTGACAGGCTTAGAGTCTGACATGGCGCCAGCAACTCTGACCCTGTGGGTTCTGTCACTCAGCCAGTTTGCAACCCATCTTGTAATGTATGGGTTTACATTTAAGTTGATGAGTTTTTCAATGATACCCGAGTGATGTATTGTATCGAAAGCCTTCGCCAGGTCTAGGTAGGCTGTATGGACTGCCTTTCCCTCGTCAATGGCCTTGGTGACTGTTTCAAAAAAGTCAACCAAGTTTAAAAGGCATGATCTGCCTTTGACAAAGCCAAACTGGGTTGGATCCAAAGTCTGCAAATTCCCTATGTCTTTATTTATGAGATCCATTATGATCCTTTCCATGGCTTTGCAGATCAGGCTTGTCAAGCTAATGGGACGGTAATTTCCAGGGTCGGTGGAGGCACCGCCTTTGTGGAGTGGGACCACAGTCGCCAGCGCCACTCCCTGGGTACGCATCCAGAGGTGAGACTAAGATTAAACAGCTGTCCTAACTGTGGGTTTAATTCTTCATTGAGTTCATGGAGCACACAGCCGGGGACACCATCAGGTCCCATGGATGCTGTGTTCTTTGCCTTGGAGAGAGCAGTTCTCACCTGAGTGTTGGAGATGTTTGGGGGGCTACAATCATTTGGTATAGATATCTCTTCTTTAGGCGGGGAGGGTGGGGAGAAGTTTGCACTGAACCTGTCAGCCAGTATGTTGGCAATGTCTGTAGGTTCAGTAATCTTCACATCATTTTGAACTAATTCTGAGCATATCTGGGAGTTTCCTCCTAGGTTTCTGACATAGCTAAAGAATGCTTTATGGTTGTCTTTAGAGTCCTTAGCTATTTTCTTCTCAAAATCAGCTTTGGATGATTTTATGAGAGCTCTTAGCTTTTTACTTATAGTGATCAGCGGTGTCTTACCTTTTGAGGATTTTGCTCTATCTTGTAGTAGCTTTCTCCTTTTATTGTAGAGTTTGTTTATGGCTGGGGTCCACCAGACTGGACGCTTGCCTTTGGTACAAAGAGTCTTTGGTTTGCTTGGGATTGCCTGATCCATGCAGCCCTGCAGGTGCTGATAGAAGGCATTTGTAAGTGATTCAGTGGTTTGAGTAATGTTAACCGCCGGCTCAGGGGCCTTAAAGGAGACCACACTAGTCTTTAGAAGTGTGAAGTCGGCTTTCGAGAAGTTCTTTACTGTGGTCTTTTTCATTACCAGTATGCAGAGTAATAGGCTCACAGCTGAAACCTGGTGCACACTCAATCCCACTAGGAACCTCTCTCTGAATACTGTTCATACACGAGTCATTGGGTCCTTGTACATAGCTTACAGTAATTCTACCAATGTTTATGGAACTTCAAACAACTGCAGGACTACCCAAATCAGCTTTCTGATGACCTTGTCATATGCTTTCTTCAAGTCTAGGAATGCCAAACTGGAATCTTTCCTCATCTCTAGCTTCTTCTCAACTATCTGTCACAATGAAAACATTGGGTCAGTTGTCCTGCATCCCAAGTTTATCCGGTTAATAGGAGAAAGCACAGGGAACTGACCTTTAGAGATCCCGGGAGTGGTGGGCATTAATAATAAGTACTGGAGCTGTTTCCTTGTAGAATATTTAGTGCTGGTAACACTTTTGTGTGCTGTAATAATTGCTACAAGAAATGTAGTAAAGTGCTAAACTAATAAGCTAGTAAAAGTGAAGGAGAGGAGAGAACCAGCAGATTTATGGGAAAAATTGAAGAGTAGACTTTGACACTGCTCAGAAGCTTACAAACAGTCCTGGATACAACAAATCAGTATCTGGACTAGACTAGTTTCAGGAAAGGCAGGAAACAAGTGCAAATACGGGTTTTTAAACTAGAAAGTTGAAAGATATGGAAAAAATGCTCAAACAGCCAATAAGCTATAATTTCTGGGCTGGAAACCACTCCTCGTGTGGTAGATAGGCTATCTAGTGCTTACCACTCCCACTAATAAGCTAGAAGGCTTCCCTCTAACACAGAAAGGCTTGGAGGCTCAGAAGCTTACATAAAGTCCTGCAAATCTGTATCTGGACTAGACTAGTTACAGGAAAGGTGGGAAAAGTGCAAATGTAGGCTTTTAGACCAGAAAGATGAAAGAGATGGAAAGACTGCCCAAATGGCCAATAAACTACCATTGCTGAGCCAGAAACCACTCCTCTTGTGGTAGACAGGCTACCTAGAGCTTACCACTCCCACCAATAAGCTAGAAGGCTTCCCTCTGACACAGAAAGGCTTGGGGTGCTCAGAAGCTTACAAGCAGTCCTGGATACAGTAAGTCTGTATCCGGACTACACTAGTTACAGGAAAGGTGGAAAACAAGCGCACATGCAGGCTTTTAAACCAGAAAGTTGAAAGAGATGGAAAAACTGCATAAACGGCCAATAAACTACAATTTCTGGGCCAGAAACCACTCGTGTGGTAGATAGGCTACCTAGTGCTTACCATTCCCACTGATAAGCTAGAAGGCTTCCCTCCAACACAAAAAGGCTTGGGGGGCTCAGAGGCTTACAAACAGTCCTGCACACAGTAGTCAGGAAGTCCTTCTACGTGGCACACCTCATCATAAAAACGGTTCTCATCCAGGAAAAAAGATGTCATTGTTCCCCTCTACTCGACACTCATTAGACCCATTATAGTGTACAATGCCCCTTTTGGAATGTACCTCACAAGACATCTGCAGCAGCTGGAAAGGCCGCAGAAGTACCTCACAGAGAAGATTACTGGCCTCAAACAAATGCCCTACACTGACCGCCTCAAAAAGCTCCAGCTTTACTCCATAGTATATCGCCTTCTCAGAGGTGATCCCTGCCTGACATATAAAGCTATGTCAAACCCAGAGCTGTTGGACATGCTACACCTAAAGAAATCCCAATCCCTCCAAGCTACATGCTCTAGGGACCTAAACCTTGTCACCACAATAAATAGGATATGCTGGAGGGATAGATTCTTGTCACAGAGACTTCCCATACTCTGGAACAGGCTACACATCTATGTCAAGCAAAGTTCTTCATTAGCACTCTTCAAGAAAAATCTTGATGAGTGGATGAGAAATAGGAAATACACCCCGGGGATCACTTCTGTGTCTTTGCTTGACAGTGGCACAGGAAAATAACTTTCTTGGGTTGCATAAGCCAGGGAACCTTGTTGGCCAGGCTTACGTAGTCCCTTGGGCCGATAGCCTAGTACCTACCTATGAACCTATGAACCTATGAAATCTGTATCTGGACTAGACTAGTTACTGGAAAGGCAGGAAACAAGCTTAGAATTTTTTTTTCAGAAAAGCAGCTAAAACAGCACTAAAAACAATTCAAGTGCAGTGCAGGCTAGCACACTTGAGTGAGTAGCAATATTGAAGCAAATACAGTTTAAATAAATGCAATTTATTGAAACTGTATTCTGAACTGAATTCAATTATTTTTTATTCAACTCTGAATAGTTAAAGTGCCAAAAAATATACTTATCAGCTGAGAAGCACAAGCTCACTCAGTCAGAACACAAGGCGATTCTAACAAAGTTTTTTTTTTTTTTTTTTTTTTTTAGCAAAGTAGAAAGGGAGAAAGCAGAAAAAGAAGATAATTCAAGGTTAAGGACCTAAGTGGGTTGGCCTTCTCAAATGTTCCATCTGTATTAGGTAGAATGAGCTAATGACACTAGACTAGGATAGAGCTGGGATAGAGCTGAACAGATGGGACTGGTAAGAGTGTCTGAAATAAGAATATGATCTCACTGTACTCGGTTGAGTGAGCAAATGAGATGGACCCAGGAGGAGTGTTCAAGCACAAATTTACAGGAGGGGCAGGCAATTCCAAAGCCACCAAGATTAATACCACAACAAGAACAGGGAGCGAGGGCAGGAAACAAACTGCAGAGAGACAGACAGACCAAAATTTGAAACAAATAAATAAACAGAAAAATAAAATGCAGTACTATCTTTAAAACTGCAAGTTTGTACTTAACTCAGCTTGTAATACAGTTGATTGTAGGCACACAGCAGCCAGCCAAACAGCTCAGATATTGAGCAGAAATAATTTGTCTATTTCAACTCCTTTCTTAGTGTCTTTGTTAGCCAACCAGTATTCCTTCCTAGTCTGATCTGTCATTTCTAACTCACACTTTTTCCTGCACTCCTTCTTTCTTTTGATGACTTCCTGGTCTTCTACAGCTTTCCTTGTGTACCTTATTTCCATACCTGGCTTGACTGCATATTTATTCTGTAGTCCTCAAACATGCTGTTTTGAGGTGCTGCCATTCTTCTTCCATTTCATCTATTTTTTCTTCTTGAGGTGCCAGAGCCCTGAGTAATTCCTTGAACTGCTGGGCTTTCTGTCCAATCAACTTCCAGGTCTTCAGCCTGGTCTCTTTTAACTTTAAAACCTTCTCTGACCACTGCTTGCAGCTGATTGTGGCAACCAGTGGCTTATGCTGCATGCCGACTGTTTCACTGCGATCGACTTTGCAATTGCTGATTCTATCCCAGAGCCTTCTGCTTGCTCGGAGGAAGTTTACCTGAGTTGCATATTGGCCACTCTTGTATGCAGTCTTGTGACTCTCTTTCTGTACCATGTGTTGGCTGCTATCAAGTCATTTGACAGACAGAAATCTAGAATGGACTCTCCTTCTTTTTGCCTGTTATCCCACCAATCTGAGCCCAGGCAGTCCTCATATCTGACAAAGTTCATGAAACTAATATTGTTTAAATTTTTAATTTTAGCCAGAAGTGCTCTTCGCAGTTCTGATTCCTTCTATAATTCATTTGGTGTTACAAGTATCGGTAGCTTATTAAAATTTAACTGTAAAATCATTTTCACGAGGCCCATTGCTCCTAGTACTATTTGAACTGGCTGGGTATCCTTCTTCCACATTTCACTCATTTCTGCCTGCAAATCTTGGTATTTTATGACTTTGTGTCTTGCTGTACGTAATACAGTGTAATCACTGGGTGTAGCAATTTCGATAATCAATGCTACTTTTGTCTTCTTTTGATGGACTACTATATCTGTTTTTTCATATCTGTTTTCTGAACTGGTGGTAATGGGTGATCCCATGTGATATAAACTTCATCATTCTCTATAATGCTTTATGGCCCATGTTTTCAATGTTTCTCAGCCACTTCAGTATTGTAATAATATCCAGTGTAATTGTCTTGCCACATTTTATGTATTTCAATATACAGGCCCTTTTCCATTGTGTATCACACCCAGCAACAAGATTTGTGACTGTATCCAGTTCTGTTTTACAAAACTAGCATTTCATTGTTTTCCTGTATATTCAATGTAATGTGTGTGTAGTCTACTATCCTATGCCACCAATACTGGACTTTCATCTTTTGGTTTAAATTCATCTCTCCTTAACCATTCCTGCATCAAATCTTGATCAACATGAGGATGTACCAGGAGGTTTCTGTACTTACCACAATATTTATGCCTTTTCAATATTTATTGCTTTCTCATCTGATTCTTCTCCTTATATGTCTTCTTTTCTTTTTGGCACATTCAGTTGATGCTTGATTTTTGTCTACTTCTGGTTTGATTTTCATTCCTGCTTGACACCAATATGATTCATATAAAACTAAGCAGGGAAGACATCTTAGACTTCACATCCTCATGTTTTAAAACTTTCACTATGTTTGGCTCTGGTGAGGTCAGCCGATATGAATGTATTCCCAGTGAATTTTGAGGAGACCCATACCTCCTTCAGAATGAAGAATTTATAATTTTGGTATACAGTGATTTTCATATATCATTTCATAAGTCTGAAACATTTTTATTGTTTTCCTGTCCAATTGATCCAATACCTTTTGGGTCCAATCAATTGCCCTGAAACTGTAAGCTAGAGCAGGAAGAGTAAATTGGTTTATAGCCTGGACTTTGTCCCTAGATGTCAGAGCTGTTTTACATTTTTATTTATTTATTTTTATTTTATTTATTTTTACATTTATTGACCGGCTATTCTAGTTGGATACATGTCCATTTTCATTAGAGACCAGAGGAGAAAAGCTCCACTATGAGAACAAATAAACAGTACAGTACTAAATGTAGACAAGAAAAACAAGATTTTACATAACAGAGTAGAACTAAATATACTTTACATAACTAAATATACTTTTCATAACAGAGTAGAACTAAATATACTTTACATAACAGAGTAGAACTAAATACACTTTACAATCATTTACAAGCTATAGTTCTGTAAAAGGAAAAAACTTTAAAGACCAATGCACGCTAAGTTCAAGCAAGGCACCCTTTATTACTTGCAGCAAGGAGACAAAGCATGTAGGTACAAGATTTGTCTGGCTCTTCGATGATCAGTATGTTATTCTTATACAGTTCTCTTCTTGTTACACAGAAAATGTTACTATTCTATTGCTGACATAGTTGGACTCAACTTTCAGTATGTTTCACAGAAAATGTTACTAGACTTATTGCTGACATAGTTGGATTATTTGCTGTCTTGCAAAAACATTTTGAGAAAAACAACCTGGCCTTGGGCTTATTTTAGCCCACCTTAACTTTTCAATTCTTCAATTGTACAGTTCTAATACATGTGTTACATTTTGTCTAGATTCAAGGTACATTTCTAGCTTTAGTACAAGTAATGCTGACTATGGTTTATACTTTCAAGCATCTATTGTTTTCTTTATCAAAGCTTCTAGCAGCTGCATATTTTCTCATGGTATAAGCAGAAATTAAATATCTCTTTGTTAAGTTTCCTGACATTAGCAGAAATGAAATGTCTCTTGTTAAGTTTCTAATAGCTGTGCAGATTCATGCAGCATAAACAGAATAAATGTATTAACCCTTTTAAACCTCGAATGCATAGCATATTACTTTTATATATTTTTCTAACATTTCCTCCCTTTTAATACTTTTATTCTACTTTCAAAATAAGCATAAACAGTTTTTTTTCTTCTCCTAACCTCTTCCTGCTCAGGATTTGCAGTTAAGAGAGTCATTTAGTTTAAGCTCATGAAAGCAGTTTCAGTTTTTTAGCAATTCTTCAAGTTCAGCATCTTGGTATAAGGTTTCTGAAATTGAAATATCTATAAAATTTTTAATCAGTCTTTTTATGCAGGGGATGCAGCAGCACACACATACCACCAGTAACATTATTCCTACACAGATGGCAATCAGAATGTTCATTAAGATGCTGCCCCAACCCCCAAACAATTTCTGGAAAAAGTCCATCAATGGATTTGGTCCTGGTTTGGTCATGGCTGACACCTGCTGAATCACCTCAAGATGGTTGTCTATCTCATGTTTGTGGTCAGGAATATACGAACAGCACTTCTCCTGGATTAAAGCGCACATACCTCCTCTCGCCGTTAGGGTGAAGTCAAGAGTCATGCGATTTTGAAGCACCACTGTTCTCATGGCAGTCAGTTCATCAGTCACCAATTCTAGGGCAGAAAAGGTTGCATTGCTCATTATTTTGAGAAGCTTAGACAATTTTCTCAGTTCCCAGATTGATTTAGTTGCTCCATATGCTGGCAGTACACCTGCCCACGATATAACAGTATCACTCAAGTCCATGTGTGACAGTCCATTGCCCACAGCATGATGTTTTTTCCAGCGTGCATCGATTTGCCCCACTAGATGGACAGACTTCTTGATTTCTCGAAGATTCCGAATTCTCCCCTGAGGTAAAACTGCTATGTGCCGTATGGCCGGAACCAGGTACTCCAAAAAACAACTGCCGGACCAGTTCTCAGGTAGCCATTTATATGCTTTTCTACCGCATATAAAGTAACAATCTTCTACTTTAGTGATAACTTTACTATACCCTGACTCTGCATGAAACATTTTTTTGTCAATTATGGACAGTTGCTTATAGAGGTCAGCATTATGTTTTACTTTACCAATTGTCCTATGCATCAGTTCAACAAATGAATCATAGGTCGTGTTGCAATAGGATCCGATGTTATCAGGTTTAGTGTAGCATCTATAGGGAACAGTCACATTGCAATTGCTCCAACCCACCTTGACTGCATCATTCTTATAAAAACACACAGTTCCCTTCTGTCGAACAGACAAGTGGAATGCTACTTTATCTTGTGATGTGACATCTGATGTATCATGAATTAGGTTTTCCCAGTTCTTGTTGGCTCCTATGGAAACTGAAGTTAACAGTAACCCCCCCATATGCTGTTGGTAAAGCTGTGCAAATCCAGCAATGAAGGTTTCAGCATACACATATTTGATTGCCTGGTAAGTGTTAAAGTTTGGGTGCCACTCTGCACGCTTGTTCAGTTCAATTTGTGTGGCTGAGAAAAGGAATTGCCACAACAAAAAGATTATTGTCACTAGTACAGTCAACAGGATGGCTATGCAATATTTTTGTGGAAATGGTTGCTCTGCATTTCTGTTTTCTCCAACTCTTCCAAGTAGATGTATTTGGATCTGACTGGATTCCATCATTCTACTTTGGACACATGCTCTTACTCTCTGCCCTAATAGGACCTTCAGCACCGATGGTTTCTTCACTGGGGTTGAGACGGATCAGTCCTATTGATCTGACCCCCCTTGTAGCCAGACTTTGTGCTGAGGGCCCCGATGGAGAGGTAAGATTTTTGTCCAACTCAAAGTTCTTAACCAGCTTGCAGTGCATCAGGTGTAGCCACAAAGCTCGTTCTGCTATCTTGACTGCAGTGGGTGTTGAAAGAAGCACCTGGTAGGGACCTTCCCACCTTGGTGAAGCCCAATTTTTTTGTTTAATAATTCTGATCCACACCCAGTCTCCTGGCGTCACTGCCACTTCTGATGTTTCCGTTTGTTTTCTATCTGAAACAGAATTTGACTGCAACAGATGTTTAGAACTCAACAACGTTTTCATATATTCAGCTAGTGTAAAATCAGCTTCCTGGTCTGATGACATGAGAAGTTTCCACTGGGGTGTATAATAAGCCCTTCCAAATAGTTTTTCAAAAGGAGTCAATCCTTTTGCTGTAGGGACAGTTCTCATGCTCAATAGTGCCAGGGGGTAAACAGTACAACCAAGTTTTTCCTGTCTCAGCTATTAATTTTCTCAATTTGTTTTTTATTATACCATCATGCCTTTCAACTAGCCCTGCAGATTGTGGATGGTATGCACAATGATTTTTTAAAGAAATGCCAAAATGCTTACTTAATTGCTGTATGGTTTGATTTATAAAGTGTGTACCATTGTCACTGTAGATTCTTTCCGGAATACCAAACCTAGGAATTATTTCCTTGACAAGTACTTTTGCCACTGTAGCTGCATCTGGATTTTTGGTTAGAAAGGCTTCCACCCATCTGGAAAACATATCTACAATGACAAGACAATATTTCTTATTTTCACATTTGTTCAATTCTATGAAATCCATACAAATAGTGTGAAACGGATATGGTGGTGTGGGGAAACTCCCTTGTTTGGGCTTTATCGCCCCTGTGCATGATGTTTGTTACAAATCTGACACATCAAACAACATTTTTTAGAGTAGTTTGTAAATCCGTACATTGTGAACACCTGGTTCACCAGCTGTACCATCCCGCCTGTTGAGACATGGCACTGCCCATGGCTCAACAATGCTGCATAGTGAAACAAATTAGAGGGCAGTATCGGTTTTCCCTCTCTAGAGATGTAGAGCCCCTTTTCGAGGATTGCTTCTCATTTTATCCATCGCTGCTTTTCAGCTTGCATAGTGAGTGTCTGCATTGTTTTTAACATATCTAGATCTAAACTTTCAGAGGGTTGTAATTCCTCATTTAAAAGAAATACTTCTGTGGCTGCTTGTTTAGCAGCTGTATCAGCTCTCGCATTACCTTTTGAAATTCTATCTTGTTGCTTGGTGTGAGCTGTGCATTTGCAAATGGCTACTTTCTGAGGTAACTGAATAGATTCTAAAAGATCTAAAATAAACTGCACATGATTTATGGATTTGCCAGTAGATGTTATCATTCCCCGGTTTTTCCACTGTTGCACAAAAACATGTACAGTAGAAAAAGCATACTGGCTATCAGTAAAAATGTTTACACATTTACCCTTTGCTAAGGTACATGCCCGTGTCAGGACAATCAATTATGCTGCCTGTGCAGATAAATTGTGTGGTAAAGATTTTGCTTCTATAATCCCAGTATCAGAGACTACTGCATATCCTACTAGGTTCTGTCCTGCCGGACCCCTTTGCACGATCCATCCACGTAGTATGTCACCTCGGCATCATCCAAGGAGACATCCGTAAGATCTTTTCTAGGTAGTGTCTTTTGCTCAATTACCTGCAGACAGCAGTGCAGTGTGCCATCTGCAGGGGTTGGGAGCAGAGTAGAAGGATTTAAAGTTGTGCATCATTCAATCGTCATATGAGGTTGGCTCAATAATATAGTCATACAAGAAAGATGCCTAGTAAAACAATCGTGATTGCATGAGGTACTCTCAAAGTGAGAGGGTGGAACAAGACTACTGAGGCTGAAGCCTGTACTGCCATTGCAGCTGCAACTACTGCTTGTACACAGTGGGGTAAGGACCGTGCCACTGGGTCTAGTTGTGATGAGTAGTAAGCAATGGGCATTGCTTATCCCCATGCTATTGTGTTAACACTGATATCATGTAACCCTGCTTGCAATCTACAGTTTGGAAAAAACATTTATGGTAGTTTGGCAATCCCAGAACTAATGAGGATGCTATTAACTGCTTTAGTTTACAGATGGCAGATTCTGCCTCTGGTGTCCACTGTAACAAATCCTGCACTGCCATAGGCTTCTTATATATAAGGTCAGTCAGAGGTGCAGAGTCCAAGGCATAGTTTGGAATCCTGCTCCGCAAAATTAAATGGTATGCTGGGATTTTTAATGAAACGAAGACCCCTAGGGGTAATGTCCAAATCTATATAATGTTGTAAGCCCAATATATATTCAGATAAGTTTTTGTCTCTTTTTCAAGCATTTTCTCAAATTTCTTACAAATTTCCCTTTTATCTGAGGGCATCGCATTCAACATATGCCCTACTGAAACAAAGGGATTAGTCACTGTTTTAGCTCTTTCATTAACCACCATTTCAAAAAGTGGACCAGTACCTTGACCTACCAGACGACCTTCCAGAACTTGCCCAGTAATATGTGTAAAATTATTAAAATAATGTCCCATAGTCATTTGTGAGCCCATTTGAGAGCCCAAACCTCCAGTTGCACCCAGGAAGGATAAGACATCTTCACAGAAAGGTATCCACATTTGGATCCGAAGACATCCTGGATAACTTGCAACCACACTTCCATCTCTGCAAATTACTAAAACAGGATACCAAATGCTGTTCTTAAAAAGAAGAAAAAACATGTACTAAAAATAATTTATTCTAGAGCCTCGGTGTAGCCACCTTCATGGAATAAAAAAGTTACAAAAAAAAAAACTCTCCTTATATATTACATTTCTAATTACATCTCATCAGTCAATTAAACAATCAGCTTTTAAAGCAAACATTTCCAATTCAATCCATTATTTAAACCTCTGGGAATCAATGTATTATACTTTAAAATATAAATGCTTTCTTTATACAACAATTTTTGTTTCAATAATTCAACTGTACCATCCATGCATTCAATTTGTTCCAAAATAGTACATTGTAATAAATCAGCATTACTTTCATGGAACATTTTAAAATGTGTGACAATTCTTTTATCTTCCCTACAATTTTTTATGTCTCTTAAATGTTCCATAAACCTCATACGGAACCTCTCTCTTTGTTTTACCTATATAATTTAGGTGACAAGGACATTTTAGAGCATATATAACTCCCTTACTTTTGCAAGAGAAAGTGCCTCTAGGTTCAAATTTTATTCCATACCATAAATGCTCTGCCTTTACTGCCCATGGTTCTGTACCATACAGTAGTACCGGTCACACCACTGTTTTGTTCACCTTTCTTTTCAAGTTTTTTGGCATTCTTATGTCATACACTACCCCAGACACTCTGTCCCAGTTGGCTGCAACTCCTCAGATTCTAGCCCTGACCTCTTCATTCCCAAATACTTGAAACTGCTAAACTGTTCCACTATTCTCCCTTCATTCTCAATTCTTAGCTTCTTCTGAACTCTACCATTTTCTACCATTACTACTGTCGTATCTGTACTCAGTTTAATCCCATGTTCCTTCAGTTTTGGATTCAATTCCCCTATCCTTTGCCGAAGTTCTTGCTCAAAGTCTGCCTGTAATGCCACATTGTCTGTATACAGCAACTTTTGTTGAGCTGTCTCCTCTGACCTGTTTGCTAATTTAGTCCATCACCAGTATGAAGAGTAATAGGCTCACAGCTGAAACCTGGTACACACTCACTCCCACTGGGAACTTCTCTGTGAATACTGTTCATACTCGAGTCATTGGGTCCTTGTACATAGCTTACAGTAATTCTACCGATGTTTCTGGAACTTCAAACCACTGCAGGACTACCCAGATCAGCTTTCTGATGAACTTGTCATATGCTTTCTTCAAGTCTAGGAATGCCAAACTGGAATCTTTCCTCATCTCTATCTTCTTCTCAGCTATCTGTCACAATGCAAACATTGGGTCAGTTGTCCTGCATCCCATGTTTACCCCGTTAATAGGAGAAAGCACAGGGAATTGATCTTTAGAGATGCCTGGAGTGGTGGGCATTAATAATAAGTACTGGAGCTGTTTCCTTGTAGAATGTTTAGTGCTGGTAGCACTTTTGTGTGCTGTAATAATTGCTACAAGAAATGTAGTAAAGTGCTAAACTAATAAGCTAGTAAAATTGAAGGATAGGAGAGAAGAGAACTAGCAGATCTAAGGAAAAAAATGAAGAGCAGACTTTGGCACTGCTCAGAAGCTTACAAACAGTCCTGGATACAACAAATCTGTATCTGGACTAGACTAGTTACAGGACAGGCAGGAAACAAGCACAAACGCGGGATTTTAAACTAGAAAGTTGAAAGATATTGAAAAACTGCCCAAAAAGCTATAATTTCTGGGCTGGAAACCACTCCTCTTGTGGTAGATAGGCTACCTAGTGCTTACCACTCCCACTGATAAGCTAGAAGGCTTCCCTCCAACACAGAAATACTTGGAGGCTCAAAAGCTTACATAAAGTCCTGCAAATCTGTATCTGGACTAGATTAGTTACAGGAAAGGTGGGAAAAGTGCAAATGTAGGCTTTTAGACCAGAAAGATGAAAGAGATGGAAAGACTGCCCAAACGGCCAATATATTACAATTTCTGAGCCAGTAAACCACTTATCTTGTGGTAGACAGGCTACCTAGAGCTTACTACTCCCACAAATAAGCTAGAAGGCTTCCCTCCAACACAGAAAGGCTTGGGGTGCTCAGAAGCTTACAAGCAGTCCTGGATACAGCAAGTCTGTATCTGGACTAGACTAGTTACAGGAAAGGTGGGAAACAAGCGCAAATGCAGGCTTTTAAACCAGAAAGTTGAAAGAGATGGAAAAACTGCCCAAACGGCCAATAAACTACAATTTCTGGGCCAGAAACCACTCTTGTGGTAGATAGGCTACCTAGTGCTTACCACTCCCACTGATAAGCTAGAAGGCTTCCCTCCAACACAAAAGGTTTGAGAGGCTCAGAAGCTTACAAACAGTCCTGGATACAGCAGTCATAGATATGTTGAGGGATAGATTCTGTCCCAGAGACTCTCCATACAAGAGAACAGGCTACTCATCTATGTCAAGCAAAGTTTTCAAGCACCCCTTCAAGAAAATCTTGATGAGTGGATGAGAAATAGGGAATACACCCTGGGGGATCACTTGTGTCTCTCTGCTTGACAGTGGTGACAGGAAAATAACTTTTCAGTTGTATAAGCCAGGGAACCTTGTTGGCCAGGCTTACGAAGTCCCTTTGGGCCGATAGCCTAGTACCTACCTATGAATATGAAGCTATAAGGAATCTGTATCTGGGCTAGACTAGTTACTGGAAAGGCAGGAAACAAGCTTAGAATTTTTTTTCAGAAAAGCAGCTAAAACAGCACTAAAAACAATTCAAGTGCAGTGCAAGCTAGCACAATTGAGTGTGTAGCAATATTAAAGCAAATATAGTTTAAATAAATGCAATTTATTCAAACTGTATTCTGAACTGAATTCAATTATTGTTTTATTCAACTCTGAACAGTTAAAGTGCTAAAAAATATACTCGTCAGCTGAGAAGCACAAACACACTCAGTCAGAACACAAGGAGATTCTAACAAAGTTTTTTTTTTTTTTTAGCAAAGTAGAAAGGGAGAAAGGAGAAACAGAAGATAATTCAAGGTTAAGGACCTAAGTGGGTTGGTCTTCTCAAATGTTCTCTCTGTATTAGGTAGAATGAGCTAATGACACTAGACTAGGATAGAGCTGGGATAGAGCTGAACAGATGGGACTGGTAAGAATGCCTGAAATAAGAATATGATCTCACTGTACTCGGTTGAGTGAGCAAATGAGATGGACCCAGGAGGAGTGTTCAAGCACAAATTTACAGGAGGGGCAGACAATTTCAAAGCCACCAAGATTAATACCACAACAAGAACAGGGAGTGAGGGCAGGAACCAAACCGCAGAGAGACAGACAGACCACAATATGAAACAAATAAACAGAAAAATAAAATGCAGTACTATATTTAAAACTGCAAGTTTGTACTTAACTCAGCTTGTAATACAGTTGATTGTAGGCACACAGCAGCCAGCCAAACAGCTCAGATATTGAGCAGAAATAAATTGTCTATTTCAACTCATTTCTTAGTGTCTTTGTTAGCCAACCAGTATTCCTTCCTAGTCTGATCTGTCATTTCTAACTCACACTTTTTCCTGCACTCCTTTCTTTTGACGACTTCCTGGTCTTCTACAGCTTTCCTTGTGTACCTTATTTCCATACCTGGCTCAACTGCATATTTATTCTGTAGTCCTCATACATGCTGTTTTGAGGTGCTGGCATTCTTCTTCCATTTCACCTATTTTTTCTTCTTGAGGTACCAGAGCCCTGAGCAATTCCTTGAACTGCTAGGCTTTCTGTACAATCAACTTCCAGGTATTCAGCCTGGACTCTGTTAAATTTAAAGCCTTCTCTGACTACTGCTTGCAGCTGATTATGGCAACCAGTGGCTTATGCTGCATGCCGACTGTTTCACTGGGATTGACTTTGCAATTGCTGATTCTATTCCGGAACCCTCTCCTTGCTAGGAGGAAGTTTACCTGAGTTGCATGTTGCCCACTCTTGTATGCAGTCTTGTGACTCTCTTTCTGTACCATGTGTTGGCTACTATCAAGTCATTTGACAGACAGAAATCTAGAATTGACTCTCCTTCTTTTTTCCTGTTACCCCACCAATGTGACCCCAGGCAGTCCTCATATCTGTCAAAGTTCATGAAACTAATATTGATTTAAATTTTTAATTTTAGCCAGAAGTGCTTTTCGCATTTCTTCAATGTACACAGAATTGATTCCTTCTATAATTCATTTGGAGTTACAAGTATCGGTAGCTTATTAAAATACAACTGTAAAATCTTTTTTATGAGGCCCATTGCTCCTAGTACTATTGGAACTGGCTGGGTATCCTTCTTCCACATTTCACTCATTTCTGCCTGCGAATCTTGGTATTTTATGACTTTGTGTATTGCTGTACATAATACAGTGTAATCACTTGGTGTAGCAATTTCAATAATCAATGCTACTTTTGTCTTCTTTTGATGGACTACTATATCTGTTTTTTCCTATCTGTTTTCTGAACTGGTAGTAATGGGTGATCCCATGTGATATAAACTTAATCATTCTCTATAATGCTTTATGGCTTATGTTTTCAATGTTTCTCAGCCACTTCAGTATTGTAATAATATCCAGTGTAATTGTCTTGCCACGTTTTATGCCTTCCAGTATACAGGCCCTTTTCCATTGTGTATCACACCCAGCAACAAGATTTGTGACTGTATCCACTTCTGTTTTACAAAACTGTCATTTCTCTGTTTTCCCGTATATTCAATGTACTTTATAAACCAATGTGTATGTAGTCCACTATCCTAAGCCACCAATATTGGACTTTTATCTTTTGGTTTAAATTCATCTCTCCTTAACCATTCCTGCATCAAATCTTGATCAACATGAGGTTGTACCAGGAGTTTTCTGTACTTGCCACAATATTTATGCCTTTTCAATATTTATTGCTTTCTCATCTGATCCTACTCCTTATATGTCTTCTTTTCTTTTTGGCACATTCAGTTGATGTTTGATTTTTGTCTACTTCTCGTGTTTTTTTCATGCTTTTTGACACCAAATATGATTATATAAAACTAAAGCAGGAAGACATCTTTAGTGTTTTAAAACTTTCACTATGTTTGGCTCTGGTGCGGTCAGCAGATATAAATGTATTCCCAGTGAATTTTGGGGAGACCCATACCTCCTTCAGAATAAAGAATTTATTTATATTTTGGTATACAGTGATTTTCATATATCATTTGATAAGTCTGAAACATTTTTATGGTTTTCCTGTCCAATTGATCCAATACCTTTTGGGTCCAATCGATCGCCCAGAAACTGTAACCTGGAACAGGAAGAGTAAATTGGTTTATAGCCTGGACTTTGTTCCTAGATGTCAGAGCTGTTTTATATTTTTATTTATTTATTTTTATTTTATTTATTTTTTATTTATTTTTACATTTGTTGACCGGACTATTTTAGCTGGATACATGTCCATTTTCAGAAGAGACCCGGGGAGAATAGCTCCACTATGAGTACAAGTAAACTGTACAGTACTAAATGTAGACAAGAAAAACAAGATTTTACATAATAGAGTAGAACTAAATATACTTTACACAACTAAATATACTTTTCATAACAGAGTAAAACTAAATATACGTTACAATCATTTACAAGCTATAGTTCAGCTGCATCGATTTACCCACTAGATGGACCATTCTCATTTGTCCTTCTGCTTATAGTTTAACTGCTGTTCATATGGGGAATCTTGTGTTTGATTTTGATTCCACAGTGGTTATTAAAACATTCTAACAATCATATATTTTCTAACAAGTTCCAAGTATATTAAGGCAGAGATATGATTATACAGTAGAGAGCTTGCAAGTAAGTTTAAGCTCTGCAGCAGATTCAGTGAAGGGAAATGTTAGTAGTGACTTTAGTAGGCTAAACAGAAAATACCATGTGTAGTAATATAATGTGTAAGTATTAACAAGCTATAGGTCATTATATCTCTAAGTAAGAGACAAGTTTATACACCAGAGCTTACTAAGCACATTTTAGCTCGGCTGTGGATTCAAGGAAAGGGATAGTTAGTAATAATATTAGTAGGCTGAACAATAAAAATTATCAGGGGTTAATAAGAGGTCTATAAAAGGCATTTAAAAGAATGGTAGACATAAAAATGAGGGAGGGAGATTCTAGTCAGGATTTGCGCAAGGGCATGTTTTAGTCTTCTAAAACATTCCTTACTGAATATTGTTCACATTTGTTCAAGTTTTGTTGTTGATCCTTCAACAATTCCCAAATATTTATACACTCCCTCCTGCTCAAGTTCCTTTTTGTCACATTCCTGTCCCAGGCTGATGTTTTCTTGGTGCTGCAGCTTTCTTGCTTTAGGTGTTGCTGTTATACATTTATCAAGACCAAATGACATTCCTATATCATCTGAGAAAGCTTTAACGACTTGCAGTTGTGCTTTCAGTTCATCTGATGAAATATATAGTTTTAAGTCATCCACAAAAAGAAGAAAAGTCTTTATACTTGGTTGTTTTCTAGGAGCTAAATTGTAATCATGACCTAATCTGCCAAGTAGACAGCTTAATGGGATAAAAGCAAGCCAAAAAAGCAGCGGTGACAAAGAGTCACACTGGAATATCCTCCTTTGAATTTTTTCCTGAGATAATAATTTGTTCTTTATCATGGCTTAGCTGCAAAGTAGTTTGACACTGTTCACAGTTACTGTAATTTAACTGGTCATTGTAGGCTGTATGTTATACATCTGTAAGCACTGCTTCATTCTTGAATGTGGGATGCTGTCAAATGCTTTTTTGTAATATATCCAAGTCAAATGTAAATTCTTCCCCTTTTCACAATCCTCTACTATGATTTTATTAGCAACAAATGACTTTTTGTTATTCTTTTGTTCTACTGCCATGATTGAGTTTTCTTCTAAATGACTATAAACTCTGTCAGCATCAATTCCAGCATATAGTTTGTACATAGTCAGAAGGCAAATTATTGGTCTATAGTTTTAAGGCTAGCGTGCAGGTTCACTCTTAAAGATGAGTATTGTTTTTCCTGTTATTATACAGGTCAGCGTCTGTTTAGGATGTGCATATAAGGATCTCTTACTAATGTTAAATCTTCATGTAAACATGTTAATACTTTCAACCAGAAGTTAGGTACTGTATCTGAGCATGGGGTTTTTCATTTAGGAACTTTTCTTAATTTTGTTTCAGTTTCTCTGGCATTTACTACATCCCATTTCATATCCTGTACATTTGAACGTTTTACTGTTTCTTTTACTTCTTCTATGCTTTCAGCATCTTAGTTATGTTCTACATGGTCTTCGTAGATATATCTCAAAAATGTATCTATTTCTTCTTTTTTTGGTGGTGTTTCTATTCTTTTTTCTTTTCTTTCCCAATTTTATGTAAAACTTTTTTGGGTCATCAATGAATTGCTTATTTTGTGCTTTTCCTTTATATGTATCTGCATATCTTCTAATTTTTTTCTGCCTCTGCTGAAATCTTTAGTTTATTATATGCAATAGTCTACAATAGATCCTGGTGTTTTCTGATACTGTGGGTTGCTTTTATCACATCTATCTTTCTAATTGTTTTTGTTGATCAGTTCCCGCTTCTAACAGTGATACTTCTTGTCTTAATGGCTTTATACTTTTTTCTATTTATTGCTTCCACAATGACATTTGATTTCTTCCCTTCCCTTACTGCCCTGTGTTTTTGTGGTAAGACTTTATCTGTTATTAACTTAGCTGTGCAGTAATATATCCTATTTACTTCTATTTTCTTCTAAAGTGAATGCACATTCTTTGCTGTCTGTTTCCTGTGGGCATTCTACAGAGAGTTCCAGAATATCTTTCTGTGACATATTCTTTTCAGCTGCTTCCTGCATCACCAGTTGTTCTTTCATATGGGGACTCATTGATCCATCACTCTAGAACATTCACTGCATCAGAGTTGCTACTGTTTCCTGCACCTTCTCTAGCTGTGCAACTCCAACTGAACTTTTGTACTGGATTCCTACTGAAACTCCAGACCATCTTCATATGGCAAGTGATCACATGCTTCCCGTTCCACAGTCTTCTCCCTAATGTGGGGACTCACTGATCCAGCATGCTGTGACATTACCTGAGTTGGGTTTTCTATGGTAAATCCATAACTTCAGTTTTAGTTATTTAACTTCTCTAATACTCTACTAATCATCTTGTCTACTTCCCCCTTTGTTTTCTTATTTTTTGTGTTTTAAAGATTAAATCATATATATGAAGTTCACTGTGTACAACTAATAGGCCATTTCCATTAGTTGTAAAGTGTGCTGCTGTTGTGGGGTAACACATGAACATCGATGTTTACTCTGTGTACGTATGTACCAGTGGTTGGTCATAACTCAAATGTATATATCAAATGCTGTCATGTAGCTTGAGTTAGGACTTGTGTCTGCATCCTACGTTGCCCATGTTCCACTCCACCTTCCCATGTCCTCCTGATCCTCCTCTGGCAGTTGTGAAATGTCCTCTTCAGACACCTGAGTTTCTTGGGACAGAATACCTATACCTGCTTCTGGAAAGCTGCCATGTTTTGATGTTAACATGTTGTGTAGCATGGCACACACAGTAATTATCTGTGCTGTCTTTTCAGATGCACATTGCAGTGCACCCCTCAGATGTGTCCGGACATTTCAATCTGGATTTCAGCATGCCAAATACATGGTCAGTGGTGTTTCTTGTTGCAATATGTGATCTATTATAAACATGCTCTGCAGGGTTTGATGGGGGTCTATATGGTATCATTAGCTAAGGTTTTATTGGATAACGACAGTCACGTGTTGGTGGGAAGAAGATAATACATATATTGTCATCAAATATACTGTTGACAGGTTTGGATTCAGTTTACAGCATACCTGTGTTCCTGTACTTGCCTAGTAGTAGTCCCTGGGATATTTCACCATTTTGGAAGGCAGCCCTCAGACCACTTTCTCACCATATAGTGGCATCATGTACACCCTAAGGGTATGTCACCATTATTTTTGTTATGATTCCATCTGCTGTGTATACCACCTGGCAATTAAGCAATGACCACTCCTTTCTATTTATGAACATTTCTGCTTCAAGTACTGCATGGGGGGTTGACAGAAACACAGGTAAAGTCTATTGCACTGAATTCATGGGGAAAGTTATGCAGAAATGGTGCATGATATTCCTGAGCTCTGTGACTGTGGCTGGAAAGTGGATGCACTCATCCATGTTGATGCACATTGTTGCCAGGAATTGGGAGAGGATGCAACTGGCAGTTATCTGTGACACTCCTAATACATCTCCCATATGCCAATGAAATGTCCCTGATGCCAGTATACCTAGGCTCAGGCATATGTTGGTTTTGACAGCTATGGGGTTACCTCGCAAGGTACATCCATACATGTGCAGGGCACACATGTTACCCACAGCCTGCACCTGCTCTCTGTCAAATTGGTACCTGTCAATTATTTCTTGATCAGAGAGCTGGCTTAGATGTAGCCTGGTTTGGCACCTAACTGGCTGCCTTCTAAGATGCATTGCCAGATCTTCCTGTCTATCAATAATGCATTAAATAATGACTGCATATATATTTTTTTATTTTTGGTTAATGGTGTAGATTCCGTAAGATTCTATAAAAAGAAGCTTTATCTCTTGATTATAGATGTAGCTTTTGTCGAATGCTTTCATAAAGTTGTCAGTGAAGTACTTTGTACCATTTAATTTGTGTTGAGTGCACTCACTCTGTTTTGCAATCCAGCATGCATGAGTAGATTCCATAATTATCCTACACTGAATAGATAAATCCTAAGACTAGCTTTAGAGTACTTTATGGAAGCGCATCTGTCATTTACGCTCTAAGGTCTTCCTTCGGCATGCTCCACTATCCACAACATTCTTTTAAAATCTGGACCTCTGTCTCCATGAAAAAAAAAGAACTTCTTGCAGCCTATACCAAATTTTGAATGCATTATTCTCATCTACTTGAGAAATACCATATGCATGTTTGCTAACTATTTTATATAAAAATTGTTGAATGCTAAACAACTGTGATGTTTTGCAATTTATATTACTCCTTTGATACAACAATTGAAGTTTCTACTAGCGTTACACTTATTAACAAATTCACCTTCTGAGATATAAGAGCAGTCATTACATGTTACATGCCCCACATGTATATCTACCAGTTTTTGTAGGTGCAGATTTCCACATATTATTCTCCAACCTACTTTTAATATCCTTCCCTGTCTTTTATATAAATAAAAGTTTTCTCATTTAATTGCTCTAATAACATTTCTGAATTAAAGGCAGTCTTTCAATTTTTCCTCAATTAACTTCCTTAATCCATAAATTCCTGTTGAATAAGTTAATTAATTTTTACCATGAGTGTCTTCCCTTTTACTGACTGCCACATTCACAGATTTTAATACATGAGTAAAGATAGCCTTTCTTTTTATTTTTACATCCTTATAAGGTGGTGTCATTAATAAACCTGCACTGTATATGTGACCCACACTTACTCATGCTTTTTATACAGTACTGTCAGCCTTTTTATTCCAGCCTGATAGAAAGTTTTTCTTTGATATTCTTCCTTTTTACATACAAACAGTGGCCCTGAACCTAAACTTAAACAAGAGGAGTTAACATAAATAATTGCTTCTCAAGTGCTCTTAAAAATATTTTCATCTTTTCATGGTTATTGCAGACTGATAAAACCATTACATCGTTACATTCCTTTCATGACTTTTGTTCCAAATCTCTTCTTTGTACTTAAAACTTCCATGGGAGAGAACTGGTGGAAAGTCTTTTGACCTATGCTTTGAAATATCAATAATAAAATTGTCTGCTTACTTCTTTCTGAAATGTTTTCATTCTAAAATGTTTTATTCTCAGAAATTAAATAGGACAACCTTATTATGTTTCCCTTAATCAACTCTTTATTCTGCCACAATAGGTGATTATTAGAAAAATACAGAAAGCTATTCAACTACATTGTTTTTTTTTTAAATATATCTTAAAACATATTTTTATTATCATAATATTTTGGTAAATTCACATCTAAAAATGATGGTGTTCTTATCTACACAATGCGTAACATTTAAGAAATCTATTGTCTTCTTCTTCTTTCAGCTTTTCCCGGTTAGGGGTCGCCAGAGCAGATCAGATGATTGGCAATAGAGTTTTACAGTGTTGCGTTGCCAGCCTGGCACCCAACCTTCCACAGAAGGCACACACATGCACACACTCACACCTAGGGCCAATTAGTGTCCAATCCACCTACAGCATGTCTTTGGGATGTGGGAGGAAACCGGAGCATCCGGAGGACACCCACATGACCACAGGGAGGACATGCAGACTCCGGACAGAAGACACCCCAGCCGAGGATTGAACTGGAGAACCTCTTGCAGTGAGGCGGCAACGCTAACTGCTGCACCACCGCAGCAAAATCTATTGTACTTTCAACAAATTCAGCAATAATTGCTTGCCCAGATTATAAAACTATCCAGGTAATGCAGTCTCAATTTCAAAAATTCATACATTTACTTTTCCAGTACCGCAACCCAATATTGAACTATCATATGTGCATGATCCTCTGATTTTTAGATACATTTAAATGTGGTGATGCTGGAATTTATTGTGTTCTGAAGAAGTCAACTTATTTATTGGATAAAAGCACTTAACCTTTAGAATAAAACAAAGGGTGACATCTGGTTATATGTTTGCATTTAGACACTTTCCAGTGGACTTTTGGTCATGGAAGTTAGACGGTCAGCTTTCTTTGAGGTATGAATACTAAGGGTAGTGTGCATTCTGCCAGTCTACGTCTTCTATTTCCCACAGCATGAGTCCATTGTGGAGTTTTATTTTCTTAAAGACCACTTAACTTTACACTTCAGATCAGTGTGAACATTGATGCTGGACCATCCTGCATGCTCCCCAGCATCCACCACTGTTTAAAGGAGGATCCCATTTATGATGCTCTATGAGTTCATTTAATCCTTGTCTTTTAACTTAAGGACAAGGAGAGCTGAATGTGCACCCTTCCTCTTGTTTTCATCCTGTCATAGAAGCAGGCCATTCTGATCCTATGAATCCATACTTAGTGTGCAATACACTTTTTCCCACCCAATATTCATTTAAGTGTTCACATACACATATTTTGACTGCTTCCTGATATAAGCTGAAAAATAATTATAGCAAGAATTATAAAATGCCACAAACTAATAGCCAAAAATAAAATATTTTCTAGCACAACACCAAGGACTCCAGGATAGCTAAAGACAATGTACGAGAGTTTAAAACTGTAAGACTTCTCTTTAATCCAACAAGTTGAGCATAAATTAATTAGCAAACAATGTGTTTTTGTCCTGCTCTCAATTCCTTTGCTTATGAATTCTGTTGAAATACC
This sequence comes from Protopterus annectens, assembly GCF_019279795.1. Taxonomy (NCBI): domain Eukaryota; kingdom Metazoa; phylum Chordata; order Ceratodontiformes; family Protopteridae; genus Protopterus; species Protopterus annectens. Next base: position 1,197,870,542 of record NC_056746.1, on the reverse strand, counting down.
CTAAAATGATGAGATGTCAAAGGGCCAAAACTGGAAATGTTTTCTAAATATTTAGACAATGTTTCAACTTCATGAATTTAAGGAAAATGAAGATTTATTCAGTATGGAACATTCAACATGCAAGAAGCAGACAATTCCCAAGTAAGATTTTTGCAGAAATGGTTGCAATAGGTAATTGAAACAACATAATTCACAGTTCAGTTTAGCTTGCAGCTCCAGCAGTGCACACAGAAATTGGAAATTGGGAACATGTATCCAGTATTTGTAGATTAACTGCTCTAGAGCACGTGCTGTTGACATCAGAAATTAGGATATAACAACTATTCACTGTAATGTACGAAGTTAGCCATAACAGAGTTCTTAATCCTTTGACAAAATGCACATTATCCTTCCACTAACACAATGTGCCATACAAGAAATACCCAGAACTGAACAGCTTAAACTATGAACTTATTTTTGCATGTTGAATTCTTCCACAAATGTATTTTACTTTTGTACACTAGGAATATGTGTCTCTGTTGTGTGTGTGTGTGTGCATGTGTGTGTGCGTGCGTGCGTGCGTGTGTGTGTGTGTGTGTGTGTGTGTGTGTGTGTGTGTGTGTGTGTGTGTGCGTGTGGTGAGGGGAAATCATAAGAGCATCATCTAATTTTGTGACTTGCTTAGATCTGCACATTAGGCAAATAGAGTATGACAGAGTGATCCATGGGACTACAGGATAAAGCTCATGAGTAAGTTAAATTCTTAATTTAAGCACTAGGATACCAGATTAATTTAGGCCAGAAATTTGAATTTATGACCCTGACAGTCTAACAGAATTTCTCAGGATTTGGAATAAGTACTTATTAAGATATTGCGTCACTTTTTTCAGCTGTCTTACAAATAGAGCCAACAGTTTTCATTGTGTAGCTGACGTGTTAAAGACAATATAGTTGGAGAATGGAACCTTAAACTGTGAAAGAAGATCCATGTTCAAATCCTAAAGCCGATCTTTGATAACAGCTGTGTGTATTTAATGAGTGAAAAGAAAGCTAGAACAACAAATAATGAGCAGTTAAATGGCCAAACAGACAGATTATGGAGCTGCATAAGCCTGAAATCAGGCAGCAGCTGTAGAGTCAGATGGCTGAAGCAGATGTTCATAGGTTCAAAGCTGGTTACTGGGCTATTGACCTCAAGGTCTTTATAAGCCTAGCTGTGTGTACCCAATATAATACTACAGAAACCCAATATAAAGGATCTTACCTAAACTCACGATCTTAGTTATAAACGACTGCCCATATCTAGGAGGGTCATACGGGAAATCCCCAGCAGGAATTTATGGTTTCCCATCCAGTCATCTAGGCTACACTTAAACAGGATCATAGAGGGCCTTTGCTTGATGTGAATTGAAAGCCTATTCCAGAGGAGTGGTGATCTCCTGAGAGACATATTCATCTATTTATGTCACAGGTCAGGTTAAGGTCACTGGAGTGGGTGACCCTTGCCCCATTTAGAATGATAGCTACACTTTAATCAAGTTACTACCAAGCAGTAATAAATACAATTGAATACTTTGGAGAATGCCTGGATTAGTGCTCAAGTTACACAAACAAAGCTAGATCCAGCAGGCCCGAATCCAGTCTATGCCACAGCAAACAAGGCGCACCAACTTCAGTAAGAAGCAGTTCAGACATGCATGCACTATAAGCCTTCAACCAGAAATTCCCAGCTCAGAAAGGCAGAGTCCAGCCTCTCCTACCACAAGAGTGCAGACCACGAACCCTCTTAATGTAAAATAACTGGCCTGAAAGCCCAAGTGCTTAAACCACAATTAATACCCTTTTAGAATAACAGACACTGAGCCCTCAATCAGCAGTTCCCAACCTAGAAGGATGTAAGCTACCTGTTCTGCCACTACAGTGCAGACCACAAACCCTCTCAGTGCAAAACAACTGGTCCGAAGCCAAAGTGTTTAAGCAAAAAGGCTTAGAATGAGTTACACCAAGCAGTAATAAATACAATTGAGTACTTTTAAGATGATGCAAAAGTAAAAAAAGTAGGTAGAAACACAAGTGCAGTAAAAGCAGATGACTTTTTTTTTTTTTTATCTGAACAAGTGCTGAGATCAAAGAAACAGATTTGAGTGCTGAAACTAGAAAACTGGCTAGTTATAAGAAAAAAAAAACTAAGCAAGAAGGCTTCCCACCAACACAGAAGGGCTTGGGGGCTCAGAAGCCTACAAATAGTCTATACCACTTAACAGGAAAGGCAGGAAACAAGCTTAATTTTTTTTTTCTGTTTCCCAGATGCTCTCTTTGTACACAGTAGGAGTGCCTGAAATCAGAATATGATCTCACTGCACTCAGTTGAGTGTGCAAATGAGATGGGCCCAGAAGGAGTATCCAAACACAAATTTACAAGAGGGGCGGGCAGTTGCAAAGCCACTAAGATTAACACCAAAACAAATACAGGGAAGGTGGGTGGGACTAACTGAAGAGCAGAGTGAAAACTTCCAGTTCAGTTAATATTCTTTCCACAGAGTTAAAATCAATTTAAATACTGTATTTTTTTGAAAAAAAAGAGCAGATAAAGGTACTTAAATTCTCTTATACGTCCAGTTGAATATAGCAAGTTCTTAGCCGGCCAGAGCTGAGGTTTTTAAGCAGAAAATATTTCACACTGTACCACTTAAATAGGCAAGGACAGGAAATCAAAGAATGTGACTACCCCCACACCTGTAATTACTAGCAAATAACAAAATTCAGCAAACACTGACTAACTTCCAGTTCAGCTAATATTCCTTCCACACAGATAAAATCAATTTAAATACTGTATTTTTTGGGAAAAAAAAGAGCAGATAAAGGTACTTAAATTCTTTTATACATCCAGTTGAATATAGCAAGTTCTTAGCCGGCCAAAGCTGGGGTTTCTAAGCAGAAAATATTTCACACTGTACCACTTAAATAGGCAAGGACAGGAAATCAAAGAATGTGACTACCCCCACACCTGTAATTACTAGCAAATAACAAAATTCAGCAAACACTGACTAACTTCCAGTTCAGCTAATATTCCTTCCACACAGTTAAAATCAATTTAAATACTGTATTTTTTTGAAAAAAAAAAGAGCAGATAAAGGTACTTAAATTCTCTTATATGTCCAGTTGAATATAGCAAGTTCTTAGCCGGCCAAAGCTGAGGTTTTTAAGCAGAAAATATTTCGCACTGTACCACTTAAATAGGCAAGGACAGGAAATCAAAGAATGTGACTACCACCACACCTGTAATTACTAGCAAATAACAAACTTCAGCAAACACTGACTAACTTCCAGTTCAGCTAATATTCCTTCCACACAGTTAAAATCAATTTAAATACTGTATTTTTTGAAAAAAAAGAGCAGATAAAGGTACTTAAATTCTCTTATACATCCAGTTGAATATAGCAAGTTCTTAGCCGGCCAAAGCTGAGGTTTTTAAGCAGAAAATATTTCACACTGTACCACTTAAATAGGCAAGGACAGGAAATCAAAGAATGTGACTACCCCACACCTGTAATTACTAGCAAATAACAAAATTCAGCAAACACTAACTTCCAGTTCAGCTAATATTCTTTCCACACAGTTAAAATCAATTTAAATACTGTATTTTTTGAAAAAAAAAAGAGCAGATAAAGGTACTTAAATTCTCTTACACGTCCAGTTGAATATAGCAAGTTCTTAGCCTGCCAAAGCTGAGGGTTTAAGCAGAAAATATTTCACACTGTACCACTTAAACAGGCAAGGACAGGAAATCAAAGAATGTGACTACCCCCACACCTGTAATTACTAGCAAATAACAAAATTCAGCAAACACTGACTAACTTCCAGTTCAGCTAATATTCCTTCCACACAGTTAAAATCAATTTAAATACTGTATTTTGTTGAAAAAAAGAGCAGATAAAGGTACTTAAATTCTCTTATACGTCCAGTTGAATATAGCAAGTTCTTAGCCGGCCAAAGCTGAGGTTTTTAAGCAGAAAATATTTCACACTGTACCACTTAAATAGGCAAGGACAGGAAATCAAAGAATGTGACTACCCCCACACCTGTAATTACTAGCAAATAACAAAATTCAGCAAACACTGGCTAACTTCCAGTTCAGCTAATATTCCTTCCACACAGTTAAAATCAATTTAAATACTGTATTTTTTTGAAAAAAAAGAGCAGAAAAAGGTACTTAAATTCTCTTATACGTCCAGTTGAATACAGCAAGTTCTTAGCCGGCCAAAGCTGAGGTTTTTAAGCAGAAAATATTTCACACTGTACCACTTAAATAGGCAAGGACAGGAAATCAAAGAATGTGACTACCCCCACACCTGTAATTACTAGCAAATAACAAAATTCAGCAAACACTGACTAACTTACAGTTCAGCTAATATTCCTTCCACACAGTTAAAATCAATTTAAATACTGTATTTTTTGAAAAAAAAGAGCAGATAAAGGTACTTAAATTCTCTTATACGTCCAGTTGAATATAACAAGTTCTTAGCTGGCCAAAGCTGAGGTTTTTAAGCAGAAAATATTTCACACTGTACCACTTAAATAGGCAAGGACAGGAAATCAAAGAATGTGACTACCCCCACACCTGTAATTACTAGCAAATAACAAAATTCAGCAAACACTGACTAACTTCCAGTTCAGCTAATATTCCTTCCACACAGTTAAAATCAATTTAAATACTGTATTTTTTTGAAAACAAAAAAGAGCAGATAAAGGTACTTAAATTCTCTTATATGTCAAGTTGAGTATAGCAAGTTCTTAGCCGGCCAAAGCTGAGGTTTTTAAGCAGAAAATATTTCACACTGTACCACTTAAATAGGCAAGGACAGGAAATCAAAGAATGTGACTACCCCCACACCTGTAATTACTAGCAAATAACAAAATTCAGCAAACACTTACTAACTTCCAGTTCAGCTAATATTCCTTCCACACAGTTAAAATCAGTTTAAATACTGTATTTTTTAGAAAAAAAAGAGCAGATAAAGGTACTTAAATTCTCTTATACGTCCAGTTGAATATAGCAAGTTCTTAGCTGGCCAAAGCTGAGGTTTTTAAGCAGAAAATATTTCACACTGTACCACTTAAATAGGCAAGGACAGGAAATCAAAGAATGTGACTACCCCCACACCTGTAATTACTAGCAAATAACAAAATTCAGCAAACACTGACTAACTTCCAGTTCAGCTAATATTCCTTCCACACAGTTAAAATCAATTTAAATACTGTATTTTTTTGAAAAAAGAGCAGATAAAGGTACTTAAATTCTCTTATACGTCCAGTTGAATATAGCAAGTTCTTAGCCGGCCAAAGCTGAGGTTTTTAGCAGAAAATATTTCACACTGTACCACTTAAATAGGCAAGGACAGGAAATCAAAGAATGTGACTACCCCCACACTTGTAATTACTAGCAAATAACAAAATTCAGCAAACACTGACTAACTTCCAGTTCAGCTAATATTCCTTCCACACAGTTAAAATCAATTTAAATACTGTATTTTTTGAAAAAACGAGCAGATAAAGGTACTTAAATTCTCTTATACGTCCAGTTGAATATAGCAAGTTCTTAGCCGGCCAAAGCTGAGGTTTTAAGCAGAAAATATTTCACACTGTACCACTTAAATAGGCAAGGACAGGAAATCAAAGAATGTGACTACCCCCACACCTGTAATTACTAGCAAATAACAAAATTCAGCAAACACTGACTAACTTCCAGTTCAGCTAATATTCCTTCCATACAGTTAAAATCAATTTAAATACTGTATTTTTATTGAACAAAAAAGAGCAGATAAAGGTACTTAAATTCTCTTATATGTCCAGTTGAATATAGCAAGTTCTTAGCCGGCCAAAGCTGAGGTTTTTAAGCAGAAAATATTTCACACTGTACCACTTAAATAGGCAAGGACAGGAAATCAAAGAATGTGACTACCCCCACACCTGTAATTACTAGCAAATAACAAAATTCAGCAAACACTGACTAACTTCCAGTTCAGCTAATATTCCTTCCACACAGTTAAAATCAATTTAAATACTGTATTTTTTGAAAAAAGAGCAGATAAATGTACCTAAATTCTCTTATACGTCCAGTTGAATATAGCAAGTTCTTAGCCGGCCAAAGCTGAGGTTTTTAAGCAGAAAATATTTCATACTTTACCACTTAAATAGGCAAGGACAGGAAATCAAAGAATGTGACTACCCCCACACCTGTAATTACTAGCAAATAACAAAATTCAGCAAACACTGACTAACTTCCGGTTCAGCTAATATTCCTTCCACACAGTTAAAATCAATTTAAATACTGTATTTTTTAAAAAAAAAAAAGAGCAGATAAAGGTACTTAAATTCTCTTATACGTCCAGTTGAATATAGCAAGTTCTTAGCCGGCCAAAGCTGAGGTTTTTAAGCCTTTTGACTTACGGATGTGCAGTATTTCCATTAGGTTTGGATCCAAGATTACTCTGTAGGCCAGGCACAAGTCTCCTCTAAGTAGTCTGTACAATACTGAGTACAGTGACAGTGACTTCAGTCTGTCAATGTATGACATGTGCTGGAGACCCTGAATTTTCCTTGTTAGAAATCTCTGAGGTCTCTCAAATTGCTGCAGGTGCCTGGTAAGGTACATACCAAAGGGAGCATTGTAGTAAATTATTGGCCTGATGAGGGTCAGGTACAGGGGTATTATGACCTGTTTGCTCTTGAGGCAATGCCTTTGCTAATGAGGTGTGCAACATAGAATGCCTTCTTTACCACAGTAGACACATTGTGGTCAAAGTTTAGGCTACAGCCAACTTGCATTCCCAAGTCGCTCACTACTAAGTTGTTACTTAGGATATTATTATTTATATGATAGTCTGTAGGGATATCATTTGTACTGAAGGGGTTGATAATGCATTTTTAGCACTGAGTTTGAGTCCATGACTTTGGCACCAATCATTGGTTTGTGCAAGTCCCTCATCTGCACATAAATGTTTTTACTCACATGCTTTGTTCATCTGAAATTCCTATACTTTTAATATGTCTAAACTATATGAATCTTACTTTTGTAAATCATTACCTAGGATTAGAAATGTCATGTCTTTTTAACAAATTATATATTATCTCTGTATGTTTCACTGTTCTACTACTTTATTACTTTGTATAACTATTGTATAATTGTCTATATACTGTGGAGCTTTTCTCCCTGGGCTCCACAAAAAACGGGCTCTTCCAGGCCCAGTGGACTATCCCGATCATGAAACTGTAATAAATAAATAAATAAATAAATAAATATACTGATCATCATTTGGGGATTCAGTGGTTACTCCTAATGTGCAGTCGTCAGCAAACTTAGTCATCCACAGCACCTCTGTTTTGGCCTGAACTTCTAAGCATATTCCAAACAATAGGTGGCCCAGCACTGATCCTTGTGGAACCCGATGTGGAACTCCACTGGTGACAGATCTACTGGCTGAGGTAAAGTCCCCAACTCTGACTGAATGTGATCTGTCAGTGAGCCACTTAGCAACCCACCTGACGACATAAGGGTTAATATTCAACTGGGAGAGTTTATCAATTATGTCCAAATGTGGGATTGTGTTGAAGACCTTGGCTAAGTCAAGGTAGGCTGTATGCACAGATTTTCCTGCATCTATGGCTCTAGTGACATTTTTGAAGAAGTACACTGGGTTTAACAGACATGATCTGCTTTTGACAAAACCAAACTTTGCCGGATCAAGGGTCTGGAGATCACCTATATCCTTATTTATAGGGTCCATGATGATTTCTTCCATGGCCTTGCAGATAAGGCTGGTTAAGCTCTGAGTCTGTAGTTGCTAGGGTCTGTTGCTGTACCCCCTTTATGAAGAGAGTTGATGGTTGTTGTTTTCTGTTCAGCAGGGATAAAACCAATACCCAGGGTGTGGTTGAAGAGAGTACCTAATTGAGTATCTAACTCATGTTTTAGACCATTTCAAAAGCACCTAGTATGCCATCCTGTCCCATAGAAGCTGTATTTTTGGCCTTGGAGAGAGTATTAATGACTTGCTCTTTGGAGATGAAAGGTGGAGCAGATGTAGAGGGAATTCTTTGTGGAATGTTTGGAGGGGACAGGGGGATGAAATTTTCGACAAACCTGTCGGCTATTAGGTTAGCTATTTCACAGGATCAGTGTGTGTGATGCCATTCACAGCTAGTTCAGCACATACCTAGGTCCTACCTTTTAAAAGGTTTCTACAATATAAGGCAAAATAAGGTTTCTGCAATATAAGGCTAAGTTTTAGACAAAAAGGTGAGCTAATATGAAAAGTCACTAATCTGAATGATGAGTCAAACAGAAATTATATCAAATGCCACAACTGCCAATTCCATCCCTCATCAGCCTTATTTAAATTCTGACTACATTTTTCATAAGGTTGTGACCTAAAGAATTTCAGTTGTTGTGTCTTTCGGCTTTTCCCATTTAGGGGTCACCACAGAGGAACTCTGGTCCACTAATGATTGGCAGTAGATTTTTACGTGCCGAGTTGCCAGCCCTGATGCACAACCTTCAACGAAGGTATGTCCATTCACGCATGTCTCCACACAGAAGATGCTCTAGCTGAGAATCAAATGGGACAATGTCTAACTGTGAGGCGACAATGCTTCCGCAGCACCACCAGCGCAGTTGACCTAAATAATTTCAGTAATACAAAAAATATAAGTAATATTGGGGTGGGTATTAAGAATAAGAATTATATGACGGCGGTGATGTTATGCAAGTACCATACCTTACTGTCAAGATCTTTCTATCCTATTATCCATTTGTAGTATGTCTAAGTTCTGGGCACAGTTTCTGTTTTGTTAAACATTTTATATAATCCCCAGATAAATACATCATTAAGTGCTGAATGGTACATCAAGAAAGCTAACAGTTGTTTTTGAATGCTAACATTTTTTTTTATTCCTGTTTTTAATGCATCAGTTATCTTCATTCTTACATCTTTTCTTAACAAGGTATTTTTAACAGGACATTATTTCTCAGGCACAGAACACTGTATGACAGTAAAAATTCTTGAGTGTTTTTATATACCCAGATCATTTACGATAAGGCCAAGGATACATTTTTTACATGCAAACTTAACTTTTAATTTTTTGCAGATTTTAATCTTATTTTATTAAGGAATTTAATTTATTTAGAAATTTCAACCCTTAATTTTCCTCTACACACACACACACACACACACACACACACACACACACACACACACACACACACACACACACACACACACACACAAACACCCACAAAATCACACCATTTCATGCTAATAAGCAATATATACTCTACTACAAATGAGAGTTATTGAGCTATGTAGTAGTAAGAAAGAACACAGCTAGACCAATGCTGACATACATCACTGTGCTACATTTCCGTAACCAGACTGTCAGTCAGCTTACATTACCATTTATAATTTGATCAGTGCAACTGATCTACACTTGGTCGTGCTGTGTTTAGTTCTCCTCTTTTGACTACATTTGTTTTGGCAAAGTTCATTGAAAATGTATATTGGTATTACTAACAATAGTCTTAATATTTCTGCAAGATTGCTATGTACTATTTCTAGGGGCATATTCCTAGTGTTTTTATTTATTTATTTATTTATTTGCTCTTGTTTAACCAGGATAGTCCATTGGGCCCAAAGAACCCGTTTTCAATGGAGTCCTGGGGAGAAAAGCTCCACATACAGATTATACAAAGATTATGTTACACAATACATAAAATACAAAGATTAATTTCAATACATAGATTATATAGAGAAAAACATAAGTATCAAACAAAACAAGTAATAGAGGTGAAATATAAAAAGAAATAGTATTGTGTGCTTTTTTTTTTAATTACTTGGTACAAGTGAGGAGTTGAATGGTGGAAGCAAGCATGAATTTGCTAGCTGGGAATGGAAAAAGAAAGAGGAGTAGTGGTGGAAGTAGGGTAGGTTATGAAGGATGTGAGCAGGAGCATTCCCATGAGGATGTTAGATGAGAGTGTAGTCATTTTTTAGTGTGGGAGGCTAGCAATTGTACAGATGGATGGGGGAAGGGAGTTCCATTGGTGTGCTAGTGAGAAGGACAGGTGGTGTTGTCCTGGACCATGTATGGGTCTATAGACCTCTATGAGGTTTTGATTGTTAGATCTTAGAAGTCTTTGTGTTTGATACATTTTAAAGGTAGTTGAAAGATAAGGACAGAGTGCTGGCTGGAAGATGAGTTTATGTGCATAGGTGAGTTGAGTGTAGGAGAGGTAGTGGGGTAGCTCTAGCCAGTTGAGTTTTTGAAAAGGTTCACAGTGATGGGTAGATGATTTGCTGCTAGTTGCAAATCTGGCTATTTTATTGTTGCAAGATGATAGTTTGGATTTCAGAGAAGATTGTAGGTTTGTTAGAAGAGGGGCACCATAGAGAAGGGAGGGAAGGAGAAATGTGGTAGAGAGGGTAATTTTGGTAGTAGAGGTGAGGAACCGATGGTGGCGGTAGAGCATGCCTAGTTTTTGATGTTTTTTTTTATACTTAGGAGTAGATGGGAGTTGAATTTCAGCTTGTCATCAATTTGAATCCCGAGTAGTTTGGCTTCAGATACCAGCTCGAGACATGTATTCTTCTGGCTGGTGATGGAGAATAAATTTCTGTCAAAGTTATTAGTTTTGGAGGGGGAGAATATCATAAGCTTGGTTTTAGCAGCATTGAGTGCAAGGTGGTTCTCTTTCATCCATTGTTCTGTGGTGGAGAAGGCATCTTGAGTTAGTTTTAAGAGAGTTGGGATGGATGGGGCACCACAGATGATAGTGGAGTCATCAGCGTATTGAATAATATTTGCAAGGGGGATAGAGCGGAAAAAGTCATTAATGAAAATATTGAAGAGGAGGGGGCCCAGAATTGAGCCTTGTGGGACACCCGTGGGTGTGCCAAGGAAGGAGGAGGTGGCTTTTTTCCACTTGACAGCTTGTTGCCAATTGGAGAGATAGCTAGTAAACCAACAGAGGGAAGCGGGAGAAAGGTTTAGGTTAGAAAACTTAGTAAGAAGGAGGTTATGAGAGATAGTATCGAAAGCTTTAGAGAGATCGAGGAGGATAGTAGATACAATGAGGCCAGAGTCCTTAGCTTTGTTCGCAGTTTCAAGGAAGGATAGGAGGACAGTCATAGTACTATGATGGGGTCTGAATCCATGCTGTGTAGGAGTTAGTAGATTGTTATCCAGAAGATATGGAAGGAGTTGAAGATGGATACATTTCTCCAGGAGTTTTGAAATGGGAAAATGGATGGCGATAGGACGGAAGTTGGAAATATTAGTATTGGTTCCACCTTTGTGCAGGGGAATGATGTAGGCTTTTTTCCAGATTAGAGGCACAAAATTTTCTTGGATTGAGCGGTTAATTAGGATACTAACAGGGAGGGCAATGGCTTCAGCAGCTATACCAAGGTAGTATGAGGGAATGTTATCAGGGGCATTGGTGCATGGTTTTAGTTTCTGCAGGAGTTTTTTTATGGTGGATGTAGGAATAGGTTTGATGAGGAAAGGTGGAGTTGTGGAATGAGTGGGGGAAGGTGGGGGAGGAGAAGTATGAGGTGATGTGGGAGAAGTTAGAGATGAAAGAGCTTGAGGAGGAGTGGGAGAAGTTGTAGGGGAAGATACCTGAGAGGAAATGCAGGTTGGAGGAGTATTGTTGTTTGAAAAAGAGCTGGTGAGTTTGGAAATAGAGTCTATGAAGAAAGAGTTAAATTGGGTTGCAAGATCAGTATCATCAGTATTTGGGCAAGGAATTGGGGTTCCTGTGTTCCCGGGTTTTAAAATGGTAGTTATGCCTTTCCAGAACTTCTGAGGGTTGGTTTGGAAATTGCTTTGAAGTCGGGTGAAGTTGTTACGACGGTCTGCAGAGATACGTTTTTTAACTGAGTTACAAAGGATTTTGTATTCGCTGAGGGAAGAAGTAGTATTGTTCTTTTGATATTGTGTCCAGGCTTTGTCTCTAAGTCACATGGTGGTTAGGGTGTTTATACTTAACCAGGGTGTGGATTGCCTTTTTATTATTTTGTTTTTTAATGGGGCATGAGTATCTAGAAGGTTGAGGAAGATGGTATTAAAGTGAATGATAGCATTTTCAAGGGGAAGAGTCTTTAAGGGGTACCAGTTCAGTGAATTTAGTGCAGCTGAGAAAGCTTCAGGGTTGAATATCCTATGGCATCGGGTAGTGATGTAATTATGGGTGACTTGTAAGGGAGAAGGGAGACGTCTTGCATAAATGGGGAGGTGGTCGCTGAGGGAGTCAGGTATTGTTCCATTATCTGGGTAGTAGTGGGGGTGGGAGACTAGAATCCAGTCTAGGATGTTGCCACTGGAGAAGTCTTTGCTTGGTCTAGTTATGGTATTGATGAGTTGGGAGTAGTTTTATAGGTTGATGTTAAGGGAGTGTGAGGGGGATTGAATGGAGGACCAGTTAATATTGGTATCTCCCATGATTATGGTTTCATTGTTGATGTTGGCTGAAAGCCAAGAGAGGATTTCTTCTAGTATTGGGATATTGTCTCCTGGGGGAATGTACAGTGAGGCAATGCAGATATGTTTATGTTTGTTTTGCTGGAGGTGAGCCAGTATTAGTTCTGCATTTTGGAACTGGGGAATAGCTTTATCATAGGGTGTTAAGTTTAGGGAGTATGAGTAGAGTAGAGCTACTCCACCACCCTTTTTATGGGATCTGTCTGATCTGATGATTGAGTAGTAAAGTGGCATTATCTCGGAATTTTTCATGTGTGGCTTTAGCCAGGTTTCAGAAATAGCTAAGATGTCTGGTTTGTTGTGGAATAGCCAGGCATGCAGATTTGGAATTTTGTTAGCTATGCTTTGTACATTAAGAGATGCAAATAGGATGGATTTAGGTATTGAGGAAGGGTGGTTTGGGCCTGGGTTGGGGTGTATATCGCCAGATAGCAGTATGGAAGTTAGGAGTTGTGTTAAGTAGCAGAGGTACTTAGATTGTTTAGGTTGGGAGGTGTGGGTTAGTGGATTAGTATAGGATATGGGAAGGTGATTATATCACAAGGTGTTATGAGAGGGGATTGGTTTGTAGTGAAACCATAGGATATGGTTAGTGGGGTATAGTTCATGACAAATAGAGATGGTATAATAGGTATGAATTGTTTGGAGGGAGTAGGTTGTGTGTAGGAGTAGGGTGTGGTTGAAGAGATAAGGTTGGGTAAAATGGTAGATGAAGGTAAGGTTTAGAAGAAGTATTAGTAGGACTGAAAGGGATGAATATTTTATGGACATATTTGGGTTTTAATACGCCAGTTGGAGTTTGGTAAGGGGGTGGGGTAATGGAGATGTGGGTGTGATAGGAAAGAGGGGGGGTGAAAGGAGGAGAAAGGGGTGGTGTTTGGTAGGAGTGGAGGAAGTAGGTGTGTCTATGTGGGTATAAGTGTACATGTAGTGGGGGTGGGTGGGAATTTGGGGTAGGGTAGGGGAGCGGAGTGAGCCCGCAGGGCGAACGGAGCGGGGAAGAACAAGAGAAGAGAGATCAATAGGAAAAAAGTATCAGCAACTGCTGTTGTTAAGTAATGGTAAGAAGAGATAGAAGGTATAGAATCAGATAGGGACAGGCACTTTGTGTGGGTGAAAGAGCTGTTCGAGGTGGATAAGTTAGTGCTGTTCAGAGGGAGAAAAATGCCAGTTTGCAGTAAAGAAAACAAGAAATTATAGGCTTTTAAGTAAGCTTGTAGGTTTAAAGAGGGGAAAGCCAGGTAACCTTGGATAACCACCCGTAGTTGGGTAGAAGATGCTGCCACCTTGTGGTGAGAAGGGAGAAAGCAGGTAACCAGTTGAGCAAGTCACATACCACTTCACAGGGAGAGTATGTGGAACTAAGGTGTCTGGGGGAAAAGGGGTCCACTAGAGGTACACGGTAGGCTGCTGAGTCACCTCCAAGGGAGACCAGATTAAAGTAATTGGATTACTAGATAGGTAGTACAGGCAAAAAACAATTGGTTAAATGCTACCTACATTCAAGCAGAATCTTTTAAGGGCAGTCCTCAGGAGCTCTATAGTTCAGTGAAGTAGGCAGTTCCAAGGAGTTCACAGAGGTGATACAGGCGAAGTTCTGCAATATTGTTTTCTTTTGTTTTATTTAGTTTTGAGGTGGGGAGGGAGATTCAGAGTTAAACTTCCAAGAGATCAAATTCAAGCAGAATCTTTTAAGGGCAATCATCAGGAGCTCTATAGTTCAGTGAAGTAGGCAGTTCCAAGGAGTGTGTATGTATGTATGTGTGTGGGCAGCTATGGAGATGTGATAAGTTTGGGGAGTGTTGTAGGACTAGCCCCCCCTTAGGGATAGGGTGCAGATGGGTTTACCCCCTGTAAAAACACTTTTTGGTGTATCGTTCATATATATATATATATATATATATATATATATATATATATATATATATATATATATGTATGTATGTATGTGTGTGTATATATATATATATATATATATATATATATATATATATATAAACCTATTGTGCAATTTAAAACAAATGACAAAGCATAAGTTATTTATTTATTTTTATTTGCAGTTGGTTTACCAGGATAGTCCATTGGGCCAAATAACCCGTTTTCAATGGAGTCCTGGGGAGAAAAGCTCCAGAACTAAGTATGTTACAAAAAGTGATTCATACTAGTTATACAAAACTATAACAAATTACAAATTATATAATAATCCAAAGTATTTTGACACCAGAAAACAATTTCAAGTAAATACAGAAGAAATAACTATGAAAGAACATTAGATAAAATTAATAGATTATAGATAGTAAAGAATAATGCATGAAAAATGTTGAGTTTGTATCATATTCAAAATACTGAATCAAGTTTCTGAGAAATAACAGAAATTTATGAAGGAAGCACTTAGGAGGTGAGGCCTAGTGCAGTTTTCCCTATAATATGAAATGATAATGTATATTAGTTATGAGTAAATAATCAGGAAGAATGCATGAGGAATCAAGGCAAAGAAGGAAGATGGCAATTGCAAGTAAATTAGCTATGTGGGGTGGGAGCAAGAGCATTCCCACTTGGATACTAGGTGGGAATGAAGAGATCTTTTAAAAATAAAGTGGTTGGGGGTGGTGCTGATGGATGATGGTAGAGAGTTCCAAAGGTGGGCAAGGACAAAAGATAGAAGATTTTTCCCTGGGGGACGAGTGGGTTTATAGATTTCTAATAGATTTTGATTGTTGGACCTCAATATTCTATCAGGAAGGTGCATTTTAAAAGCTGATGAAAGGGAGGGACAGAGAGAGGAGTTGAACATGAGTTTGTGAGCAAGTGTTAGTTGAGTGTATGTGAGATAGTTAGGAAGCTCTAGCCATTTTAGTATATGGAGAGAGGAACAGTGGTGTGAGGAGGACTTGTGGTTGGTAGCAAACTTGGCGATTTTGTTATAGCAAGAGGAAAGTTGGGTTTTTAGGGAGGACTGTAGATTAGTTAGGAGTGGGGCTCCATAGAGAAGGGAGGGGTAAGAAATGAAGTAGAGAGAGTGATTTTGGCAGCAGGTGTTAGGTATTTATTTTGCCGGTACAGCATACCAAGTGTTTGGTGGGTTTTTTTGATATTTAGCTGTAGGTGAGAGTTAAATTTGAGTTGGTTATCAATTTGGACCCCAAGTAGCTTGGTCTCTGACACTAGTTCCAGAGGTGAATTATTTTGACTAGTGATAGAGAATGTGTTTGTGTTGAAGGAGACAGATTTAGAGGGGGAGAATAGCATTAATTTGGTTTTGGAGGCATTGAGAGCAAGGTGATTTCTTTTCATCCACTGCTCAGTGGTTGTGAAAGCTTCTTGGGTCAATTTTAGGAGTGAGGGGATAGAAGAGGCAGAGCATATAATAGTGGAATCATCTGCGCATTGGATGATGTCTGAGAAAGGAATAGAGTTGTGGAAATCATTTATAAATATATTAAAGAGAAGGGGACCCAGTATGGACCCTTGGGGTACCCCAGTAGGGTATTTAGAAATGAGGAAGTGGCCTTTTTCCATATTACTGCTTGATATCTGTTAGATAAGTAGTTGGAGAACCAGTTCAATGAGGAGGGAGATAGGTTAAGTCTTGAGAGTTTGGTTAGTAGCAGGTTATGAGAGATAGTGTCAAAGGCCTTAGAGAGGTCGAGTAGTAGGGTAGAAACAATTTGGCCAGAGTCACGTGCTTTGTTAACAGTTTGAAGGAAGGAGAGGAGGGCAGTCATAGTGCTGTGATTAGGTCTGCATCCATGTTGTGTGGGAGTTAGTAGGTGATTTTCTAAAAGGTAAGGAAGGAGTTGAAGATGAATACATTTTTCTAAGATTTTAGAGATGGGAGACAGGATAGCAATGGGGTGGAAATTAGTAACATTGTTATTGTTGCCCCCTTTGTGCAAAGGGATGATGTAGGCCTTTTTCCAGATTTGGGGTACTGTACTTTCTAGGATAGCGCGGTTGATTAAAATGCTAATAGGGTAGGCAATTGCATCAGCAGCTATGCTAAGAAAGTAAGAAGGGATGTTATCAGGAGCACTAGTACATGGCTTCAGTTTCAGAAGGAGTTTCTTTATAGTGGAAGTGGGTATAGGTTTGAATGAGAAAGAGGGAGAGTGTGCAGGGGGGGAGTTAGGGGCAGATGAAGATAATGAAGTAGTTAGAGTAGGAGAAAATGTGGAGGGAGAAGAGATGGTAAATGGAGATGTGGGAGTAGTGGCGGTGCCAGGTGGAGTGCTGGGGAGAGAGGGTGGGGGAGTATTTGAGAGTGTAGTGGTGTTAGAGAAGGATGATGTTAATTTGGAAATGGATTCAATGAAAAAGGAATTAAATTGTGTAGCCAGATCTAGGTCAGGAGCGTTTGGGTCTGGGGTAGGGGTATTTTGTTTACTAGGGTTGAGGAGAGTAGAGATACCTTTCCAGAATTTCTGGGGGTTTGATTTATTGCTATTTTGGAGTGTGGAGAAGTAATTTTGTCGATCGGAAATTATGAGTTTTTTTACCCTGTTTCGGAGAATTTTATATTCATTTTGGACTAGGGGGGATCTGTTTTTCTGGTAATGTGCCCAGACTTTATCTCTGTGTCGCATGGATGCTAGTGTATTTTTGGACAGCCAGGGGGCTGTTTTAGTTTTAATTCTCTTAGTCCTTAAGGGTGCATGAGAATCAAGTATTTGTAGGAAAGTTGAGTTGAAGTGGGAAACTGCGTTATCTAGAGATAATGTTTTTAGGCAGTTCCAATTTATGGATTTTAGAGACTTTGAGAAGCTTGTAGGATCAAAGTTTTTTTGGTTACGGATAGTAATAAAATTATGGGTACGGTGCAGGAGTAATGGGAGTCGATGTGTGAAGATGGGTATGTGGTCACCAAGGGGATCAGGTAGAGTACCACTGTCAGAGAAATAGTGGGGGAGAGAGACTAAAATCCAGTCTAGAATACTGCCATTAGAGGGGTTTTTAGAGGGATATGTTGTGGAGTTGATAAGCTGTGAAAAGTTGTAAAGATTGATATTAAGAGGGTTTTTAGGGGACTGAATGGAGGCCCAGTTAATATTCATATCACCAAGGATTATTGTTTCATTGCTAATGTTGTTAGAGAGCCAGGAGAGGATATCTTCAAGTGTAGAAATATTCTCTCCTGGGGGGATATAGAGTGAGGCTATACAAATGTGTTTATGTGAGTTAATTTGGAGAGATGTGAGGAGTAGTTCAGCATTTTTGAAGTGTGGAATGGGTTTGTTATAGGGGTAACTGACAATGAGGATGAATATAGGAGAGCTACTCCACCTCCTTTTTTATGGGGCCTGTCTTTTCTAATGATTGAATAGTTTACGGAATTATTTCAGAGTCTTTTATATGGGGTTTTAACCAAGTTTCTGAGATTGTTAGGATATCCGGTTTATTGTGAATGAGCCAGGCATGAAGGTTTGGAACTTTGTTTACTATACTTTGGGAGTTAAAGGAAGTAAATAAAATGGACTTGTCTGTAGAGGAAACTGTGGAGGGGCCAGGGTTGGGATGGATATCACCGGATAGTAGAGTGGAAATTAGATATAAGAGTGGCTTAGAGAGGTAGATGGACAGTTTGTTAGGTAGATTGGATTCTATTGTGGATTTAAGGAATCTGCTAGTAACAATGGGGGAAAATGTTTTTGAAGGGTAATGTATTTGTATGGGAAAAGTAGGAGGTTATTTATAGGATATAGATGTGGAGAAATAGGAGTGTGTGAGGATGGTAGAGTAGAGTCAAGGTGGTTGGTGAAGTGGAGAGATTGTGCATGGTGAAAGTTAAAGGGTTGGGTGAGGTAGTAAAGATAGGATAAATTCAGGAGAAGAAGAAATAATAAGGAAATGAATGAGGATTTTGTAGGCATGATGGAATGTGGACTATGTAGAGTTGATATGCTGTTGATAAAATATTTATGAATATAAGAGAGTTATGTTTGTATAGGAGCAGGTAAGTTTAGGAGTATAAGAGTAGAAGTGGGAAATAGAGTTGGGATTGGAGTGGGTATGGTTTGGGAGTGGGGTGGAGTGTAGTGCAAGTAGAGAGGAATTCTACTGGTTAGGTGGGATAGCTGTGGTGGGTAAGTAAAGATTTTATGGGCAGAAAGAGGGAGGGGTAGATGTAGGGATTATGTGGTTGGTTGGATAAGAATTTCTGTGGGTGTGTCTATGGGGGAAATAAAGGTAGATGCACTGGGGGTGGGTGGAATTTGGGGGTAGGGTAGGGGAGCGGAGTGAGCCCGCAGGGCGAATGGAGCGGGAAGAACCAAAGAGGTCTGGAGAGGTTCGAGAGTCTATCAGTAAAGTGTTGTTTGCAGAGGGGTAAGTTAGAATGGAAGTAAGACCTGGGTGTGTTGGGTGACAGTGAACTATGAGAAACTAGAGAGAGTGAGTAGGAAAAGAGATGTTACAGCTAGAGTGGACTAAAAGAGTTTAGGAGGTACAGTGAGAAGGAGGAAGGTTAGAGCTTTGAGAGAATACCTGAAGTACATGCAGTAAAGTCTATTTGGGGGAGGGTGTCACCGAGTGGATAGGTACAAAAATACGCCTTACTCCACTAGGATATCCTCGGGGCCAAGTAGAACTAAAGAAGAGGGCGGCTAGTGTAGGTCGGGGGGGACATAGAAACTAGAATAAGGGTTTTTTAAGGCTGCTGGCTATCCTGGCAGAGGAGTGTACTAAAAAACAGCTATCAAGGCTGAAACAGTAAGGTAGTAAGGGTTCAGCAGCAGTCACACATACTTCCTTAGCTTCTTCTTGCTTCAAAGTCCAGAAAAAAGGGGATGAGGCAGCAGAGTAGGTTGCTTTTGCTTGAGCAATTAAGATAGCTGTATTATTAAGGTAAGTTTGAGGTGTCCTCACGGGCTTAAGTCACAGGGATAACTCAGGGCAGAAAGCTATAAAACAGGAGAGAGTGTTAAGAAGAGAAAAATAGTGTTTAGTACTATTTAAACACACCTTGTTTCTTCATAGCAGTAAAAGACAGTTAATAAGTCTATATATTATCATAGAGGATTCAGTTTAACATGGATGAAATATCGGCATACCAGCAGAATCATATGAAGAACCTTTATGACAGGCGTTAACATTCAATATCTGAAAACACATTGGACTACTCAGAAGCCCAAAACATTGAATCAAAAATTCTCAGTGTTATGCAAATCCACAACTGTCAGTTATTGCCTGTTTGTATGTGCCATTATACCCTGCACTGTAATTTAAACTTGAATGCTATTGAATCACATTAACTTCATTTGAGAGAAGCAAACAGCATCATATGGCATACTACTCAGTAAAGAAGCTGAAGAACACTTCTCTGCTTGTCTTATGATGTGTCACATAGGTTTGGAATGTATACATTTCATGCCAAGCAGTATGGCCCTATATAGTAGGTAGTACAGCTCTGTCTTTTTACTCTGCATTCATGCGCAAATTATGATGTTTGAGTACATGTGCCATCCTTGTGAACTGATGTAGTATTCTACCAAATGGCAAGTACATCACAATGGGAAAATGGTTCATTTTAGCCAACTGGAGAGAGAAGGAAACACTGAGGATGCAACCCCTCCTTAGGAGCTACGACACCTACTAATTTCAATTGTTCAGAGGTCTATGTCTTTGAACTGGGAGGATCTAGCTATTGGCTTCCACCACTGTGCAGGCATTCCCTGTATTAGGGTGCAGGTATAGGTATCTTGGCTTCACACAGTGAAGGACTACAACCTATGGCAATAATGAGAGCTGGCTGTGGCTAAATCACGATCTGATTTCTGCAAGTTTTGTAGGGTTGCATACTTTCAACACCATTTAATGTTCAGTGCCATAATGACCTGCATAGTGAAGTATTATCCTAAAACAATTTTTGTATGTACCTTTGCTTACTATACCAAGTTTTACTAGTGATGCATATATTTATGGATATTTTTCTAGATACCTACAACATTAAATGTGCAGTGCCCTACGTTGCATATTAGCATTTTTAATGTGGATTTACATTTCATGTTATACAGTGCTATGTAGCACTTTCACACTTTTCTTTTTCCAAAAACATTTTTATTTTGTTTTTATTATAAACATACACAAATGTACATATAACAAATATAATACAATAACAAAACTATTTACAATATTTACATTCATCCATGATAAATGACCATTTTATCCATGAGAAGTTATCAGTATTTGTTCAAATGTGTTTCCAATTTTTGCCATGCTATTTTTTATGAGTAATGTTATGAGTTCTATAACAAATGGTTTGCAGTTCTTTTTTTACAAATAACTTTTGCTAAATTAATACATTCTTTTTTTTCCAATTCAAAGTAATAACTTTTCTGGCAATTGCAAAAATTGACCATTGTAACAGAATCTGAGATTTAGGGATTACATTAGGTATAGGAACATTGAATAGGATTCGTGAGTTAGAAATATGGCAGTTATCAGACCATAAAACCTTTTCAAAATATCTTTCCAGTGTTGAGCATTTCTACATTCAATGAGCATGTGAACCCAGTTGACCTCTAGTAATTCACATTTCCAACATTTGCTTACACTGTTTTTCAGTATAATATTTATTTTATGTGGAAATTCCTATTTATAAATTTCCATGTATACAATTTCCAATATAATGAAGAAGTACCATACCTAGATTTCAATAACAGTTTTGTTGATTCATCAGATATTTGTTCTCCATTAATCTTTACATAATAATGCCGAAAATCTGAGTCTAACTTTTGAGTTTCTTCTCTTAGTATCTTATAGATAGGTGAGATGCTTAATTTTTGATCATCTGTCTTTTAAAGACACCTAATAAAAAGCTGGAACAAACTAGGTATAGATTCAGTCTCTAGGTTGATTGATACTCTCATTTTGTTTTCTATAAACTGCCACAATGAGTGCATAAACAGCTAGCTATCTTGACTATTATCAAAACTACATAAAAGAGAGTTTAGTGGTTTAATACTCTTATTTTCAATAAACGGATGCCAGAATATCAGATTATTTTCCTTTAATTTTTGCATCGCATTGATGTTGAAAGAATCTAGGCAATCAGGGGAGTATGCTATAGGGAATAAAAGAAATGGGAATTGTTTAATGTTGTAATTACAATCAATTATATTTTTAAAGTTATTAAATATTTGATTAATGCCATAAGAAAAATTATCAAACGTCTTATTAAATAAACAAAATTCATGTAAAAGCCAATGAACTCTACTTATTCTGTATTGTTCCTTAAATTGATTTCTATAGTTCTGACATCAGTTATTTGAATCTCATGTATTATTTTCCAGCCAGATATATAGGTAGGTGAAATCCAATGTAATATTACATTAATTATAACTGATTTGGAATAAAGATCTAAGCTAAGGAATGCTATCCCATTACTGTTCCAAGCTCTAATGTGCCATTTATATGCAATCCTACATTTTAAGGGGAACCATAACAATTGAAGTACCATGGAATCTAATTTTTAAATATGTTTTTGGGAGGGGGTAGTATCAATGACTGTATATAAAACAAATTATCATTTTAAAGAGAGCCTATCCTCCATTGTGAAGAACATTTTATTCCCTCTTCTGATTAGTTCACTAATGGTGGTTATTAAATTATTGTAGTTTAGTTTAACAGATTATTTCCATGTACTCTTTATACTGACACCCAAATATTCTAATACATCATTCTTCCAATTAAACAGGCTATTCTCTCTTATGTTTTTGTTGATATTTTTGTTAATTAGTAATGTTTTAGATTTATTATGATTAAATTTAAGTCTTAAAATTATTTCAAACGTGCTTAATGCATTTATAACATCATGCAAAGAACCATCAATATCACCCAACATTAACAACATATCATCAGCAAATAACTGTATCTTAGGACAATAGTCCTTATTAACTTGAAAGCCTTTTATATTTTGCTTGTTTGTGATATATGTAGAAAAAGGTTCCATTGAAAGGGCAAACAATAATGGTGACAACGGACAACCTTGTCTAGTTCCCTTGAGGATTTCTAGTGGTGAGGATAGACATGATCTGATTTTCACATAAGCTTGTGCCCCACTATAATTTTTTATTAATAAGTTGACAAATTTTGGGGAGAATTCAAAGCCAATCAGAATTCCTTGTAGATAAGACCAACTAATAGAATCAAAAGCCTTTTCTATGTCTAGGCTGATAATAGTTAGTTTTTTTGTATTTGCACACTATGTCTATTAATGACAGTAATTTAATAATGGTATCTTGCACTTTTCTATGAAGAATGAACCCTGTCTGATCATTATGTATTAGATTAGGCAACATTGTATTTATCCTATTAGTTAATATTGTCATGAAAATTTTATAATCAGTGTTTAGTAACAAAATTTACCTATATGAATCACAAGATTTGGGGTCCTTACCTTGTTTTAATATGGGGGAGATAATTTAGTATTTCCATGATGGGGGTGTTATACATTTTTGTTTAACCATAGTAAAAGCACTCATCATTTTCTTTATTATATATTCAGGAAAAATCTTATATAGTTCAGGAATTATTCCATCCAGTCCTGGAGCTTTATTATCTTTTAAATGTTTGTATTTGCTCTTTCACTTCTGTTAGTGCTGTTTCTTTATTTAATATGTTATTTTGTTGCATTGACACCTTAGTAGTTATATTTTCTTGAATAAAAGTATTTATTACATTATCTGTCTCCAAAAGTGTTGTATTATTTATATCTTTATAGTAGTTTTTGAACACTTCTAATATGCCCATTAAGTTAGATGTACTCTTAACTGAACCATAACTTTTATATTTACTCTCATTAATGAGATTTTGATTGTGTATTTTTTTATCTTACCACTATTTTATGTAGATAGTTAGGATTTACAGCATACGATTGTAATTTCAATTTTTCCAGGTTTATGTTTGCCTTATGATTCAAAACTTCTAAGTATTTTTAATTTAACTTCATAATTTCATTATGTGCTACTTTATTTGGTTTTGTATCCATTTTTATCTTGTCTGTTTTTTTGTAAGTCTAAAAGTTAGAACAAGCAATAAACATATCCAGAAACGCTCAATTGTGAACACTTTGGTTTCAAGTATATGTTGAAATAACTGACCGGTTTGTCACAAAACTAATTTATTAAAAAAAGATTTAGCGCTTTCATCAACTACAATGTTGACTTCATCAGAATGCATAATACATATTGACAAACCTTTATATAACATTTGATTTTGGCACCAGTGGGTCACAGCCAAATAGCATCTAGTATGATTTGTAAAGTAATACCCAAAGATATTCGGGATATAGTTATTGTTTGTTCTAAGTTGGTTCCTGTAATGCTAGTATTGAAGTTGGATAAGTCTAAAAGTTCTTTGTCCCACACTCTCCTTTTTTTAAGGTACCAAGATTTTATTCTACCATATATATATAAACTTTAAAGGTGTCCCATAGTATAGTATCAGTCACTTCACCATTATCATTTGTTTTCATACACGTCTCTCTCTTTCATTATCCATTCCCTAAAGTCTTTTAACTTAGTTATGTAAGCAGGAATTCTAGAAATCTTAATTCATCTGTATGAGTAGTTAGTGCAAAGTTTACAGTATTATGGTCTAAAAGTGGACAGGTCATTATAAATACGTCACTTATTTTTGAGTATATATTATTTGATACAAAGACCTTATCAATGTTTGTTTGTGTACCAAACTGATATGAATAGTGAGTATAGAATAAGGAATAATGTTCTCTTAGACCATGTATATCTTTAAGGTTCATCTGGTTTGAAAAGTCATTTAACTTCTTGGCTTGAGATGGTGGTTTTATTTTACCATTTTTAGAAGTATCGTTGCCTGATAATAGGCAGTTAAATTCACCTGTTGCTATAATTTCCCCCTTTGCATTTAAAGTAATCGGGTCCAGATATTTGTCAACATATTTAGTACTTGGTATCCAGTATGTATTAATCAAAGTA
The DNA here is from genome assembly GCF_019279795.1 of Protopterus annectens. Taxonomy (NCBI): domain Eukaryota; kingdom Metazoa; phylum Chordata; order Ceratodontiformes; family Protopteridae; genus Protopterus; species Protopterus annectens. The sequence goes on along the minus strand of NC_056746.1, from coordinate 1,197,846,075 downwards.
TAATACATCCTATTGATTTCCAAAATAACCATGCTTAGCATCCCATCTTTATCTGAAATTGCATCTATAATTCTTGGCATAGTATAAGTATTTTTCCATAGAATAAGAGTGCCCCTTCTCTTAGCCTTAAAACATGAATCAGCCAGAATGGTATAGCCATTAAATTAGTGTTTTTGTAGGTCTTTTTTAATAGATGGGTTTCCTGTAAAAAGATGATCTGGGCTTTATGCATTTTGATATATTTAAGCAAACCAGCTCTTTTGACATTATTGTTCAAACCATTAATATTTGATGATAAATATTTATAAGCCACTGACTATAACAGTATGTTGTTACTAACTGAAAGACCTTTCTTCTGTGTTGACTTGAAAACTAATGAAAACTTCCTTATCGTATTTGTACAACATGTATTAAGCACTACTTTTAAAAACCCCAAACTATTTACAAACACATACATGAAACATAAAGTTTCTGGTTTAGTTAAAAACTTAATTAAACCATCCATCCACTACCTCTCCAACACCAAAAGACACAAATTATCCATCTCTGCTTAGACTATAGTATAAAAACAACAAAAAAAAAAAGCATTATGAAAGCAACTAAAGAAATCTGAGTCCATACATTAAAATGACAGTGTCTAATATAACTGAAGCCATATGAATATATTACATATAATAATAGCACCTCTGATAATTAGATATGTGAGAAATAAACATCAGATCAAAGTATGTATAAACATTAGAAGCTGAAGGTTAAGAAGAATGTCAATATTTCCAAGAGTTTTCAAGAAACATCAGATGTTTTAACCATTTTGTCAGTCATCTACCTAACATTTTTCATGTAAGGATCTGTTGAATATATATATAACACTTATTACAAAAAAGACTCACAAACCTCTGTTTAGTTATGTAACATAAGACCAATGTTAATATGCATAATGAGATTTCTAATGCAGCTCCTAGTTCATTTGATGTCATTTAGTTACTAAAAGTGTCACAGAATGTATGCATCCATAAAAGAACATAGGCATTTTCAAAGGAGTTAAACACTTATCAGAGCTAATTATTTACCATTTAAAGTATCTAAGTGAAGGATAACAGAATTTCAAGAGAAAAGAATTCTAAACAAAGCCATTTAACAAGTTCAAAAGGTCAAGTAATGTCATCAATGTTTCTTAAAGCTACAGCTTCATAAACTTGTTAAAAAGTATCTAAATAGGCTTACGCACAGCGGAGGTTGTCTCTAGTGAGGGAAAAAGCATTTTCAGTGAGAAATCAAATCTTGAAGCTTTTAGAGTTTACAGAAAGCAAAAAAAAAAAAAAAAATATTTAAGCTGCCTTTTCAGTGCATGTCTTGAATCTCCACAATGAGAACAGTTACAAAGACCACCAGTTTCCTCACAAAACATCAACCTCATGAAAAAATTAACCCTTTCATATAAAACAGCTATTTAGAATTAACAGCAGCTGCCTTAAATCAGAAATCATTTTATAACATATATATCGAGATATATATATATATATATATATATATATATATATATATATATATATATATATATATATATATATATATGGTTCTACCTGACTTCACAAAAACAAAACACATAAAAGAACATGCAAAAACACGAAAACTACAAACACTGTAAAAGCCACCGGTACGCACAAACACACAAACCACATACACTTCACACACCACAATCCCAAAAAAAAACACACACACCAAACACACCACAAAAACACACAATTCCACCAATCAAAAACCCACAACAACACAACACAACACAACTCAACTCCACAACCCTAACCCCTACCACCATACCCAATAACATCAAGACACTTACCCCTCCCCCCTACTCCACTTACCTCCCCTACCTAACTCAAAACCACACTTAACACACACAATACCGACACACTTAAACTTACACCCTACTTCCTATCCTACACTCCCCCAAACACTTTCACTTACAATTCACACTGCTTCACACACCTGACTCACTCCCTAACCTAACTACTAAACCCCTATCCACATCCACACTTTATTTCTCTTACCCTAAACGTCCGTCCTCACTATACTTACACAGCCTTTTTCCCATTTCGCATCGATCTTCTGGGTCCGTCGCCGGTCGGTCTTCACTTTCGCTCTTCTGCGGCTCCCGATTTCGCTGTCGATGTTCCGGCGTGTCGGTGAAGTCAGGTAGAACCATATATATATATATATATGGGAGCACTTTACATAATCGAATTACTGAAATGTCGAATTTCATATGGTCGAGACCATATGATCGAAATTTCAGTAAATCGAATATATAAAGTTTTAAAAAATAATACTTTACTTACCTTAAACCGTTATGTGCACACAGAGGCAAGGATTCTTGTACGCTCTGTGTGTACATAATGTTTTTATCTTTTTTACGGTGTTGACAGGAAGTGGGAAATCTCCCATTTTGCACATCCGCATACAGCGCAAAATGGGAGATTTCCCTTTTCCCTACTGTAGTACAATCTCAGAGTTGGTATATTTAAGTAGGGGGGTGTGGGGGCGAAGCCCCCCTGCAAAAGCGATGCTTGACTTTTTTTTTTTTGTTTTCATTTTAGAAGTTTGAGTTTCCAAAACTCGATCTTTTGGTTTCAACCATATGAATTTCGAGATTTTGGCAATTTGAGGTTCTAAAGTGAATCTATATATATATATATATATATATATATATATATATATATATATATATATATATGGGTCTGCTGTAAAAGACCAAAAATCCACTTGTTCGAAAACTAACAGTGGATCCTCAGTTATGTGAAAGTGCACTTAAGTGAAAGTGCACTTCCATGAAGCACAGTTCAACGAACTGTTCAGGGAAACTGAAGCGCCGAGGCACATTACAGTGGGGAATAGGGAATTTACCTGTTCCCCACTGTAGTGCGATCTCGGAGTTGGTATATTTAGGTAAGGGAGGTTGGGGCAAAGCCCCCCCCCCATTCAATGTAATGTTAAAGTGTTATCTGTTTTTTTTTATCTTTTTATTGGTTTGTTGAACCAAGTTTTGCGAAAGTGCACTTTTGAATAAGTGCACTTTCACGTAACTGAGTGGTCTACTACTCTTTTTTGAATAAGTGGCATTAGATTAAAAGCAGTAGACCCATATATATATATATATATATATATATATATATATATATATATATAAAACTTATATTTAATCATCTATAAAACCATGTACTGTATTAATGTTTATGTGTATAAACAAAGAGACTAAAACATCTAGTTAGAAACATTACTCAGAAACATATTGTTAGCCCACCACTGACCCACTTGAAAAAATGCACTTTGGTATTAAGTCAAATTATACTATTACTGAAGAATTAGAAGACATATATAATTTGTAGTTATTTAAAAGGGAAAAGTATCTAAAGTACTTATATTGGGGGAAAGAGAGAAAAGGAACATTAGTAACAAAAAGGAACAGGAAGAAAGAAGAGAGAGAAAGAAAGAGAATGCTATTTAAATACTTCGTACTATATGTAATTAGAAGAAGTAGATACAGAAAGGAAAAGAGAAAGTTAATAATAAAGATGATTCACATTACCTTACAGTTTAGAGATTTTCCAGAATCAAATATATTAGGATTCATAAAACAAACCATTTAAAATTGGAAGGAATTTATTCATTTGTCCATTAGTTTTTTAGTTTTGTTTGCTCCTTCCTTCATAGACCATCCATTTTTTGTTGCCTGTCTCTTCAAACTCTGGGATGACCATTTCATTTCTTCTATGTCCGACAATATTTTCTTCTTTTGAATAAATTCTACTGCTTCTTGTAGGGAATCAAAGATCTTCACTCTTTCTGGCAAGGTGATTTTTATTCTTCAGGAAAAAGAATTTGAGCTTTAATATTAGCTTTTTTCAAGGACTTCATTATAGGAACACACTCCTTTCTTCCGGAGATGACTGTAGAGGTGTAGTCATTGTCAAAACTAATAACTTTTTCACCCATCTTAATAGGGGAATTAGTCCAAGCTGATTTCATCACTAAGTTATTGTAAGAAATCTAACTATAATAGACCTGGGGTTATGTGAACTCAGAGACAAAGTTGGATTAGCCAGGGACTGATGAACCCTCTCAATTCCAAAAGAGAGAGATTCAGGCATGTTTAGTACTAATGAAAACCATTTATTGAGGAACTGAATCATGTTGGCACCTTCTTCATTCGCAGGAATTCCATATATTCTTATGTTATTCCTCCTTATTATTCCTCCTTAATCTACTTCCAAGGTCTTCCAGTTTCTCGATCAGCCCGGTGTTTTGATTCAGAAGAAATTCATTGTGATGTTTATTTTCTGTCACTCTAGTATCCGGGTCAGTTACTGTTTCCTCTAAGGCAAGAATCTGTTCAGATAGTTTTTTTACTATTCCATTTAGAAGTTCCAGTTGTTTACTGCATTCCTGTTTGATAATATCCATTTTGTTTTCAAATTGTCCATTTTTAATGACACTTCTTGGATGTTTGTTATTATAAGATGTAGTTCTTTCTTCACTGCACTCTCCTGGTGTGGGTTCTTCAAGTTGCTCATGTTTTTAGTGACAGTTCTTGGATGCTTGTTATTATAAGATGTAGTTCTTTCTTCACTGCACTCTCCTGGTGTGGGTTCTTCACGTTGCTCATGTTTTTAGTGACAGTTCTTGGATGCTTGTTATTATAAGATGCCTGCACTCTCCTGGTGTGGGTTCTTCACGTTGCTCATGTTTTTAGTGACAGTTCTTGGATGCTTGTTATTATAAGATGCAGTTCTTTCTTCACTGCACTCTCCTGGTGTGGGTTCTTCACGTTGCTCATGTTTTTAGTGACAGTTCTTGGATGTTTGTATAAGATGTAGTTCTTTCTTCACTGCACTCTCCTGGTGTGGGTTCTTCACGTTGCTCATGTTTTTAGTGACAGTTCTTGGATGTTTGTTATTGTAAGATGTAGTTCTTTCTTCACTGCACTCTCCTGGTGTGGGTTCTTCACGTTGCTCATGTTTTTAGTGACAGTTCTTGGATGTTTGTATAAGATGTAGTTCTTTCTTCACTGCACTCTCCTGGTGTGGGTTCTTCGAGTTGCTCATGTTTTTAGTGACAGTTCTTGGATGTTTGTTATTATAAGATGTAGTTCTTTCTTCACTGCACTCTCCTGGTGTGGGTTCTTCACGTTGCTCATGTTTTTAGTGACAGTTCTTGGATGTTTGTTATTGTAAGATGTAGTTCTTTCTTCACTGCACTCTCCTGGTGTGGGTTCTTCAAGTTGCTCATGTTTTTAGTGACAGTTCTTGGATGTTTGTTATTATAAGATGTAGTTCTTTCTTCACTGCACTCTCCTGGTGTGGGTTCTTCACGTTGCTCATGTTTTTAGTGACAGTTCTTGGATGTTTGTTATTATAAGATGTAGTTCTTTCTTCACTGCACTCTCCTGGTGTGGGTTCTTCACGTTGCTCATGTTTTTAGTGACAGTTCTTGGATGTTTGTTATTGTAAGATGTAGTTCTTTCTTCACTGCACTCTCCTGGTGTGGGTTCTTCAAGTTGCTCATGTTTTTAGTGACAGTTCTTGGATGTTTGTTATCATAAGATGTAGTTCTTTCTTCACTGCACTCTCCTGGTGTGGGTTCTTCACGTTGCTCATGTTTTTAGTGACAGTTCTTGGATGTTTGTTATTGTAAGATGTAGTTCTTTCTTCTCTGCACTCTCCTGGTGTGGGTTCTTCACGTTGCTCATGTTTTTAGTGACAGTTCTTGGATGTTTGTTATTATAAGATGTAGTTCTTTCTTCACTGCACTCTCCTGGTGTGGGTTCTTCAAGTTGCTCATGTTTTTAGTGACAGTTCTTGGATGCTTGTTATTATAAGATGTAGTTCTTTCTTCACTGCACTCTCCTGGTGTGGGTTCTTCACGTTGCTCATGTTTTTAGTGACAGTTCTTGGATGCTTGTTATTATAAGATGCAGTTCTTTCTTCACTGCACTCTCCTGGTGTGGGTTCTTCACGTTGCTCATGTTTTTAGTGACAGTTCTTGGATGTTTGTATAAGATGTAGTTCTTTCTTCACTGCACTCTCCTGGTGTGGGTTCTTCACGTTGCTCATGTTTTTAGTGACAGTTCTTGGATGCTTGTTATTATAAGATGCAGTTCTTTCTTCACTGCACTCTCCTGGTGTGGGTTCTTCACGTTGCTCATGTTTTTAGTGACAGTTCTTGGATGTTTGTATAAGATGTAGTTCTTTCTTCACTGCACTCTCCTGGTGTGGGTTCTTCACGTTGCTCATGTTTTTAGTGACAGTTCTTGGATGTTTGTTATTGTAAGATGTAGTTCTTTCTTCACTGCACTCTCCTGGTGTGGGTTCTTCACGTTGCTCATGTTTTTAGTGACAGTTCTTGGATGTTTGTATAAGATGTAGTTCTTTCTTCACTGCACTCTCCTGGTGTGGGTTCTTCATGTTGCTCATGTTTTTAGTGACAGTTCTTGGATGTTTGTTATTATAAGATGTAGTTCTTTCTTCACTGCACTCTCCTGGTGTGGGTTCTTCACGTTGCTCATGTTTTTAGTGACAGTTCTTGGATGTTTGTTATTATAAGATGTAGTTCTTTCTTCACTGCACTCTCCTGGTGTGGGTTCTTCACGTTGCTCATGTTTTTAGTGACAGTTCTTGGATGTTTGTTATTATAAGATGTAGTTCTTTCTTCACTGCACTCTCCTGGTGTGGGTTCTTCACGTTGCTCATGTTTTTAGTGACAGTTCTTGGATGTTTGTTATTATAAGATGTAGTTCTTTCTTCACTGCACTCTCCTGGTGTGGGTTCTTCACGTTGCTCATGTTTTTAGTGACAGTTCTTGGATGGTTGTTATTATAAGATGTAGTTCTTTCTTCACTGCACTCTCCTGCTGTGGGTTCTTCACGTTGCTCATGTTTTTAGTGACAGTTCTTGGATGTTTGTTATTGTAAGATGTAGTTCTTTCTTCACTGCACTCTCCTGGTGTGGGTTCTTCACGTTGCTCATGTTTTTAGTGACAGTTCTTGGATGTTTGTTATTGTAAGATGTAGTTCTTTCTTCACTGCACTCTCCTGGTGTGGGTTCTTCACGTTGCTCATGTTTTTAGTGACAGTTCTTGGATGTTTGTTATTATAAGATGTAGTTCTTTCTTCACTGCACTCTCCTGGTGTGGGTTCTTCACGTTGCTCATGTTTTTAGTGACAGTTCTTGGATGTTTGTTATTGTAAGATGTAGTTCTTTCTTCACTGCACTCTCCTGGTGTGGGTTCTTCAAGTTGCTCATGTTTTTAGTGACAGTTCTTGGATGTTTGTTATCATAAGATGTAGTTCTTTCTTCACTGCACTCTCCTGGTGTGGGGTCTTCACGTTGCTCATGTTTTAGTGACAGTTCTTGGATGTTTGTTATTGTAAGATGTAGTTCTTTCTTCACTGCACTCTCCTGGTGTGGGTTCTTCACGTTGCTCATGTTTTTAGTGACAGTTCTTGGATGTTTGTTATTGTAAGATGTAGTTCTTTCTTCACTGCACTCTCCTGGTGTGGGTTCTTCACGTTGCTCATGCTTTAGTGACAGTTCTTGGATGTTTGTTATTGTAAGATGTAGTTCTTTCTTCACTGCACTCTCCTGGTGTGGGTTCTTCACGTTGCTCATGTTTTTAGTGACAGTTCTTGGATGTTTGTTATTATAAGATGTAGTTCTTTGTTCACTGTACTCTCCTGGTGTGGGTTCTTCACGTTGCTCATGTTTTTAGTGGCAGTTCTTGGATGTTTGTTATTATAAGATGCAGTTCTTTCTTCACTGCACTCTCCTGGTGTGGGTTCTTCACGTTGCTCATGTTTTTAGTGGCAGTTCTTGGATGTTTGTTATTATAAGATGCAGTTCTTTCTTCACTGCACTCTCCTGGTGTGGGTTCTTCACGTTGCTCATGTTTTTAGTGACAGTTCTTGGATGTTTGTTATTATAAGATGCAGTTCTTTCTTCACTGCACTCTCCTGGTGTGGGTTCTTCACGTTGCTCATGTTTTTAGTGACAGTTCTTGGATGTTTGTTATTATAAGATGCAGTTCTTTCTTCACTGTACTCTCCTGGTGTTGGTTCTTCGAGTTGCTCATGTTTTTAGTGACAGTTCTTGGATGTTTGTTATCATAAGATGTAGTTCTTTCTTCACTGCACTCTCCTGGTGTGGGTTCTTCACGTTGCTCATGTTTTTAGTGACAGTTCTTGGATGTTTGTTATTGTAAGATGTAGTTCTTTCTTCACTGCACTCTCCTGGTGTGGGTTCTTCACGTTGCTCATTTTTAGAGACAGTTCTTGGATGTTTGTTATTATAAGATGTAGTTCTTTCTTCACTGCACTCTCCTGGTGTGGGTTCTTCACGTTGCTCATTTTTAGAGACAGTTCTTGGATGTTTGTTATTATAAGATGTAGTTCTTTCTTCACTGCACTCTCCTGGTGGGGGTTCTTCGAGTTGCTCATCTTGAGATCTCCAGTAGAAAACGTCTTGACAGGAATAATTTAAAAATTCTCTTGACTATGTATTAATTTTTAGAAAATAAAAAAGAGTCTATGTTAATCTAAATTTTCGTATACTTTTAGTTAGATTTTTCTAAAAATTAAAGTATATTTCCTGTCAGGATATTAAAATCTAAGCAGAGCTATGGATTTCTGCTACTATCAGACTGGCATCTTAGCCACACCCCCACTTTCACACTTTTCCATTGTTGTAGTTTGTAAATATGCTTGCAGAACATTTAGGACAGGCAACTATAACTATGATTGTTCCTCCCAGCATGGAGAGTTATTTTTGATAATTAAAAAGCAAACTGCTGTCCCAATGCTGCTACTGGCAAACCCTTTTTAATGCAGTAGAACATAATGATTTCTACAGATGAGTGGATTAAACAATTGCAGCTGATCATGCAAGCATATTTCAGTAAGGTGATATTGCAATGGTTGGAAGTTTAAGTTATGGATATAGTGGTGTGGTAGCATCTAAGAGCATTTTGCTCTTGTAGGTGTATATCATTACCAGCCAACATGAATTACATTTTCTTTATGTAATTTTTTAATACTGGGGGTAGAGCTCCTTTTCCCATTAACACTGGTACATAACCACCATGGACTTAGGATAAGTGGAGAAGATTTCAAGTACAAGACAGCAATACTAGAGGAAAAAGAAATTCTTGGGAAATCTTAAGCATTGTATTCAACCAGGCTATCATCTGAAATTGTTACTTTTTCTGTTTAATTGTGAAATGCAAGGGTGTCTTGTGAAAATCTTAAAATTCTGGAAGGCACACAGCATACGATAAACATTTTATCTGGTGCCTGTTTGCAGCTTGGAATAAGAAAGGAAATAGTTCAACAAGATTGCAGACAAAATGAACTCACAATGCTGTAACTAGTACTAGAGGTTAATACGGCTCAAGTAACAAGAAGTTTCTAGCCCCTGTGGCAAAAATAGCTTAGTGCTTAATGTACAGAATTTGAACACAATATATTTTGCTAATTTTTTATTAGATTACAAGAACACATGGCACTTTATAAATGTTTCACATAGTGGAGTAAGAAAAATAATGATTTTTTATCATAATATCTCACTGTTTTTTACTTGAATGTGTCTCTCATCTGAATGCCAGGTTATTCCAGTATTTTTTTGCATCAGACTGAATAATATGTTTGAGGTCAACTGACACCCTTCCATTTCTGCATCTGTAACACACACACGCACACACACACACACACACACACACACACACACACACACACACACACACACACACACACACACACACACACACAAAATCACAAACAGAGCACACACATTCACCTGTGCATGCACACATGCATATGCACATACCTTACAAGATTTCACACAGTTGTGCTGACCTGTTTCTCTTTGCAGAAAACTTTTGACATCTCTATAAACAAGTATTGAAAGTAGTTATAATTTGTATTGTGAGTCACCTTGCTGCTCTGGAAAAAGAGACACAGGTTTCTTGTGGACAAGCCAATATTCTTTCACTTACAGAGAAACCAGAACACACCCAAGGGTGTATCCTAATTCTTCTAGTTAAAACAAGAACCAGGTGCAGGTACATTAAATCAGAATTTCTGACCTATGCTTACTGCTTTGGTGAGTTAAGTGATTACCTGATGTCTCAAATTTACAGTGGCTGGAAATGGCACGTAAAAAGCAGAGAATTACCAAGTCAAATCATAAAGCCGATGTTGTTTTTCCATGTCTGATTAATTCAGACATAAGGATAATGTTTTCATGGACTTCTGTGGCTTACAAGTACTCTGAGACCATCTTCAGACATATGAAAAAATGTAGGAACTCTAAAAACAGATTACAGAAAAATGAAAACATTTGCTGTAGAGATGTAGAAAAAGCTAAATGTTAAATTTTTATTTACCTATATTTTGTCTGTTTTGTTTTATTTTATTGTTATGTTAGTAGACCAATGTTACCACAGCTCTTTTTAACTGTTCACTTTTCATTGCTGGATTTGTTACATATGCTGGTAACAGATGCAGTCATGGATTTAACTGTCATTAGTGACAAGGTCTAGGAAAATGTCTTAAAAGTTGTTAAGGAATAATGAACATAACAGTAATAAAAGTATTGCACCCCAAGAAGATAAGCATTATCACTGCCTTTTCTTAGTGCTGTTTTATACATGTCAAATAATGGGCAAGGTGAGGCACATGTGATGCTGCTCACCAGGTGCTGTGAACTGCATCATGTGTTCACTACACAGGTATATTTTGTATATAATCCCCACCTCTGAGTAATGTGTGTTTCAAATATGTGCTTTCTTATATGTCCGTATTGTTTTACTTTGTGATACTGATGCTTCATCAGATATTGGATGCCTTAAAAGTAGGAGAAAACATGCAAATATAATAACTGCTTGGATAATACTTCATTCCAGAGGTATTCCAGTCCACAAGGTAAGGTTGCTGTGTTGGACCATGTGGCCTAGTTGTGCATGGTCAGTCTTTTGTGAGTCATGTCTAATGACAGAGGTGACATTTGCTGTGATGATAGTCTCAAGCTTCCAGGGGTTGACATACACCATGCCGAGGCTGGAAAAAATACACTGTAGGTATACATCTCTACTGACCCAAAAACGTAACGTGTGAAATTCAGTCATCTCCACATCTTACTTGATACCCTTTTTATCTCTCTTAGCTAGTCTTCACCCTGTCTGCATGTGATTTTGTTTGCTCATGCATATTTAAACAAGATAGGTGCACAGGTGGCATAAACTACTGGCTTAATGTTTGTACTTACTACTGTGATGCTTAACATTGCTGTATATAGTGGACATGATGTATATTACTGTGTACAGCATATGTGTTCTAGACATGTAACATTCATATGTATATAGAATTGACTTGAATAGGGCAAGTGGTACAGGTAGCAGTGGTTGCATAGACATGCGCACCTCTCATTTTAACAGTGAGCACCTCCTTTCAAGTAGGGCACCTGCATGTGTAGTAACTACAAATGTTACTCTGAGTGTTTCTTCCAGTCCTGCGTGTCTGTGTGCCTGTGTTACATCTTTTCCCACTCATTTTGGATTCTTTGAGTGTTGACCTTCCTTGTTCTTCATTCCACTTGAAACCAATCCTAACTTTGTTTGCTTTGCTTGTTATGTCTGTCTGTTTTGGGCTGCCTTACCTGACTGTGTATGTTATTTTTCTTTCCAAGCCTGCTGTTCTCCTTTATCTATGGAAAACAGCTTAATCTCCCTACCTGAACACTTCTGAGCCAGACTGATACATACTGTTTTCCAACCTTGTGCACTTCTGTTTATTTCCTCCCCAATGCCATTTATCTTTTACTGTCATTCCCATTATTGTTGGAGCTGAGTACATTGCTTTAACCCTATGTGCTACTTTTTGTGTTTTAAATGTGTGTAATACCAATTCATTTTGTGACCCTAGACAGAACACAAAATGCACTGTTTACCTTTTTTGTCCATATTATAGCTGTGGAAATTGGTATCACGTTAGAATAGATGCATTTATTTAAAGATGTTTCGTATGTGTAATAGGTTCATAGGTGTTTACTAGGCTAATGACCACAAGGACATTTTTAAGCCTAGCCATGCCTCCTAAATCTCTGACAAGTTCTGATACCCTTGATAAGTGTAAGCATGGACCTGGGAGATGAACTATTTACAGGTTACCTGTGTCCATTAGAGACATAGGTGCCAAACTAGGGATGAATTTCCAGTTTCCCATCCAGATGTCCAAGTTGCATTTGAATTGGGTTAGGGAGGAACTCTGCTTTACATGGATGGGGAGCCTCTTCCATAGATGGGATAGTTTCTGGGATATATACCTATCACTCTAGCAGGTCCTATTTATATCACAGGCATGATTTAAGTCTTTAGAATGGGTAATTCTAGTGCTGTTTGTTTTGTGGATATGAAGGAGGTCCATCAGAGCAGGACCTGACAATTCCCTGTATGCCAGGCATAGATCTCCCCTCAAAAGCCTTTAGGAGACAGAATACAGGGATAGGGCCTTGAGGCAGTCTGCAGAGGACATTTTATGTACACCCTGTATTCTTTTAGTCAGGAACCTCTGTGGACATTCCAATTGTTGGATATGCCTGGTTAGGTACATACCAAAGGGGGCACTGTACTCAATGACAGGCCTGATGAATGCCAAATGCAGTAGAACAATGACTTCCTTGGACTCAGATGCCATACCTTTGTTAATAAGTTAAGCAACATAGAATGATTTTCTCACCACTGGAGACATGTGATGGTCAAAGGCTAGATTACTATCTCTCACCATCACCATTGTAGGCATGTGATGGTCAAAGGCTAGATTACTATCTATGTGTGTCCCTAAGTCCATGATTACTGGGTCAACTCTAAGGGGTGTGTTGTCAATATGATAGTTACCAGGGATGGATGACTTCCCAAAGGATATTATTATGCATTTCTTGGCATTTAGTTTTAGTCCATGGCTCTGACACCAGTTGTTTGTCTGTGTCAGCCCCTCCTGAAGAACATTTGTGTCAGTGTGAGATTCAATGACAGCTCCTAATTTGCAATCATCTGCAAATTTAGTTAGCCAGAAACCACTGACATTGGCCTTAACTTCTGAGAAGTAAATGCCAAAAAGCAGCAGTCCAAAGACTGATCCCAGAGGGACTCCACTTGTGACTAGCCTCTTTGTAGAGATGGACTCCCTAATTCTAACTTCCTGGGTCCTGACTATGAGCCAGTTGGCTATCCATTGGGTGACATACGGATTTGTACCTAACATTCTGAGTTTGTTAACAATTCCCAAGTGGGGTATTGTGTCAAATGCCTTGTCCAGGTCAATGTAGGCAGTGTGAATGATTTTGCCCTCATCCATCGCTTTATCGACCTTCTCAAAGAAGTCTACCAGGTTGAGTAGGCATGATCTGCCCTTGACAAAACCAAGCTGGGTTGGGTCCAGTGTCTGGAGGTTTACTATATCTCTATTGATCATCTCTATGATAATTCTTTCCATGGCTAGTGAGACTTGTCTGTAGTTTCCAGGGTCTGTAGATGGCCAACCTTTGTGCAGAGGGATGACTGATGCCTTTCTCCATTCATGAGGCACAAAGCCTGTTTGGGGGCTACAGTTAAATAACAATTCCAGAGGCCCTGAGAGGTCATGTTTTATGCTATTTAGAAGGCATACTGGGATATTGTCTGGGCCTATTGATGTAGTTTTCTTGGTCTTAGAGAGAGCATTAAGACCAAGAATAAGCTTTACTTCTGTTTTTTGTTGGTTTGTAGAACTTGCAAAATGTTATATTTTTCACTCAGCTGACATCTTTGGTTAGAATAGTTTACAGGATGTTTTAGTGGTCATTTCTGATGGTTGCTATTACCAACACTCCACCGATGTTTAGGAGTACAGCTGTACACTTTCTGCTTACACTTTTCCTGACTTCTTTGTTTTTTTTCTTTTTTGAATGTTCTTTCTATTATTATTATTTATAAAACAAAATATCTATGTCTATATATATATATATATATATATATATATATATAGAGAGAGAGAGAGAGAGTGGAATCACTATAGCAGGTAGTATTTTAACTTTGAAAATCATTTTAATTATTGTTTTATGTCTTGTGCAATTGTCTTAGTTGGTGGTCATTACTAAAATCAGTGCATGGATCAGATAGCAGACTGCATTCTTGCATTGTAAAATTGAGTCCAGGGCCATTTTTAGCTAATTACTGATTTAAAACTTTACTGCCATGTGCAGCTTAGTTCCTTATTGCTGTATATTTTTTTTCCTTACCTTTCTTTTCTCGGTCACGTTTCTTCTTCACATTGACTCTAAATGGCATAAGGTGTGATAATGCTTAGGGTTTTACGTTGCATTATCTGGCTTGGCATACAGCCAAACAAAAATGATGGATTCTGTATTTAACATGAATTTAAAAGCAGTTAAGATTAGAGGTAATTTTAAAGATCTTACACTGCAATGAATATTAGCAAAATGTATTCCACTCCGAATGATGTTTCTGCTTGACAAACTGAGAATATAAACTAGGCACAACTGGCAGATGGATGGGTGAGTTTCTGGTTTTGTTTACTACCCAGGTGATGATATAAAGGTGTTACGTGATGAGTACCTATGAAATATGGAATTCAGTGAATAGAAAAGGATAAGGTGCAAGAGTTGTACTATAAGCCACAGGTATAGTTCATACTTTCAAGTTATCTTTCGATTTTTTGTTTTTATTATTTCCTGTTAAAGGAGAGAATGCGAGAGAAAGACAGATAGAGAAAGGAGAGAGAAGGACAGAGAGATAGACAGCAGAAAGTAAAACCACATGAGTTTATTAAAGAAACAGCAAGTGATGTGCTGATTTATAAGCACATTGCTCAGCTAATTCTGTGAAGTAGAGTGGGGGGAGCAAAGAGGGAGCGCTCTTTCTAGTGACACATCTTGCTAGCAAAACATATACAGCACTTCTGTATAAGAAACATTGTTTATTCAATTTACTAGGGTTTTGTAACTGACAACAGGTTTATCTTCAAATCTGTCTATGTAAAATGAAAATAAATAAATAAATAAATAAAACTCAGGCATACTGCATAAATAGAGGCTCAAGGAAAGCAATGCACTTTCTATGACAATGTTAGCCAGACTAAACATGGTTCTGGCACACCCATATATGGAAAGAACTTTAAGATCTGACATACTTTTAAGGCTAAGGTAGAATACCAAGTCTCTGATCTCAATGAAACACCAGTTTCACTCTATGCTCATTATGAAGATAGCTTAAACTGCAGTCTCAAAAAAAGGCAAAGAAACTGAAGTAGCCAAATTACTTATTCGGAATAGTCACATGACTTATATAGAGAATGATATTTATGTTCTGTGATTAAGAGATAGTGCTCTGTTTCACAATGGGGACCACAGTGATAATATTATGGGAATTCCTGAATGGTGATACATTAAGGAATGGATAGTTATTCCTGCAACATGAGGAAGAATAAAGACAGAACTGAAAGAATAAATAATACACTTGTAATTACGTTGCCTGGGAAGTGTGGACCAGCTATCATATTCATGGCTATCATTTTAAGCAGCAAGCATAAAACATGCCTGAACAAAAATAGGAAGCACGCACTTACTTTAACAGACCAAAACAATGTTGTTTATTTATTTAAGCTGCTTTATCTCATTTTCTGACTCCAGGGACCTTGAAAGTGATGAGTGCATGCTCCACTTATTTCCAAAAGAACAACTATGAGTGCACACCAGTGGAGTCACATCACTCCAGTGAAAATAAACATTTTAAAGTGAGAGATACTGTGTAAGAAATCTATGGGCAACTTTTAGCCCATTATGTAATGGGTATTACATCAATCTTCACTTTTTCTTATGTGCGAATTTCCCCTGAAGCCAGTTTTCATGTTTGTGTTGTGTGTGTGTGTGTGTGTGTGTGTGTGTGTGTTTGTGTCTAGG
Source organism: Protopterus annectens (assembly GCF_019279795.1). Lineage (NCBI taxonomy): Eukaryota > Metazoa > Chordata > Ceratodontiformes > Protopteridae > Protopterus > Protopterus annectens. The sequence continues at coordinate 1,197,830,074 of NC_056746.1, read as the reverse complement.
GGCATATATGCCCATGGAAGCATGAAAGTGCAAGTGAGTGTATGTGTGTGCATGTATGTATCTGTGTGTGTGTGTGTGTGTGTGTGTGTGTGTGTGTGTGTGTGTGTGTGTGTGTGTGTGTGTGCATGCATGTGTTTGAATATATATATATATATATATATATATATATATATATATATATATGTGTTTGTTTATGTCTGTCCTCCTGTGATTTTCACCATGATATCTACTAGAATCAGTGACTGAATGTTGCTGACATGATGATCTCAGGCTTCCGGACACAAACTTGCATACTGCGCACTTATGCTATATAGAAAACCGGACCAGTTACTGTTACTGCCAAATTTCTTATTTTTTTTGGACATGCTTAATCCTATTAGAGCCTTTGGCTCATTCCCAAAATTGAGACACTAATGGGACGGATACATATCTTCCTCTACAGCAGAAGATCAGGTCCAGAAAACTAATAAAACGATTTATTTTAGTGGAGCTTATTACTTGTTATCTGCACTATGCACATTTCCTCTGGCCATTTCTCAAAGTCTGCTACACTTGGTATCGCTCTCTCAGCTGCTGTTAGGTAAGACCTGCCTTTTAGGCTTACCTTCTGCAGAGTCAATGGTGACATCTTTTTCTTCTCCTTCCTGAGTGCCTCAGTGGTACAGCTCAGCCTTGTGTTTGTGGTTTTGCACACACATACTTGAAGTACTGACTTAGGTAACTTGACCAAGAAGCAGGAACATTTTCCTTTTCCAAATCATCTGTGTGTTCCTATCTAAACATCCAGTGATTAGAAACATTTGTAATTTTTCCCTTTATTCTAGGAAATTAAATGTGTTTGCTGGGCATTTGGCCTTTCCTCATAATGATTCTCTTGTCACAGGTTCAGAGGTATGTACTAGGTTAATGACTACCAGGGCTTTTATAAACCTAGCTGTGCAACCCAACCAAACTGTGACCCTATGTATCATGGTCATTTATTAGGAGGAGGTATGTTAGGTTTTTAAAGGTTATGGTGGGTATGTTAGTTTTGGCATAGTTACTGACTGCCTCTTTCTCTCAGAGATAATGGGGCCAGACCTGGGGTGAATTCCCAATTTCCCATGCATTGGTCAAGCTTATGTTTAAATATTGTTAGGGATGGGGAGCCTGTTCCAGAGGTGAGGATCATCTAAGACATATATCTGCCTTGCCAACATGATCTATTTATGTTGCAAGTAAAATTTAAATCCTTGGATCTAATGGTTCTGATGCTGTTCATTTTGTACATGTGCAAAAGGTCCATCAGAGCTAGATCTGAAGATGCCTTATATGACAGACATAGACTACCTCTCAGTAACCTCCATGAAAGTGAGTATAGATAGGGCTTTAAGGCAATCCTTATAGGGCAATGTGCTTATAATCTGGATTCTCCTGGTAACAAACCTTTGTGAGTATTCCAGCTGTTGCATATTTCCAATCAGGTACATGTTTAAGGGGGTATTATACTCAATGATGGGTCTGATAATGACCAGATAAAGTGGTACTATGACTTGCATGGACCTGCATACAACACCCTTACTTATAAGTTGGGTGACATAGAATAGAATGAATTTCATACTACCTTGGCCACATGTTACTCAAAGGCCAGATTACTGTCTACACATGTTCCCAGATCCATGACTACCAGATGACCTCTTATGGGTGTCTTATCAATGGAGTAATTAGCCTGGGTGTCTGTTTTCCCAAAAGCGACAATAATTCATTTTTTGGCATTAAGTTTTAGTCCATGACTTTGGCACCAGTCATTTGTCTGTGTTAGACCCTATTGTAAGATGTTTGTGTCATGTGGGACTCTATGATAGCTTTCAGTTTGCAGTCATCTGTGAACTTAGTCAGTCAAAAATCCCTTAACATTAGCCTTTACTTTCAAGAAGTAGATGCCAAATAGGAGTAGTCCCTGCATGGACCCCTGAGGTTTGGGGCTGGTACCCAGTCTCTTCGTAGTAGTGGTCTCACCAATCATGATTTCCTGGGTCCTGTCTGTGAGCCAACTGGCAACCCAGCAAGTTATGTAGAGGTTTATAACCAATTTGCTGAGTTTGTCAACTATACCTGAGTGGGGTATTATACTGAATATCTTAGCCAGGTCAAGGTAGGTGGTATGCACTGTTTTCCCCTCATCTATTGCCTTGAAGACCTTCTCAAAGACATACACCAGGTTTAGTAAGCATGACCTTCCCTTGACAAAGCCATATAGGGTTGGATCCAGTGTCTGAAGGTTGCCTTTCCCTTTATTGATCACTTCCATAATAATGCATATTAGAATAGTCATACTAATTGGTCTGTAGTTTCCGGGATCTGTTGATGGTCCACTCTTGTGAAGTGGGATAACCATTGCATTCCTCAATTCTTGTGGTATGAAACCTCTTCTGAGGCTATACTTGAAAAATGGCTCAAGAGGTCTTGATAGGACACGTTTCACATTATTTAGGAGATATCCTGAGATATTGTTGGAGCCCACTGATGCTGTGTTTTTGGTTTTCGAGAGGTCACCAGGACCTAGTCCCTGCTAATAATTAGGGGGGAGTATGCTAGTAGGTATTTCATGGGAATAGGCATTGGGGTGTGAAGTTTGAATTTGGCAGTCAGCAGATGCATGATGTTCTGCCTTGGAGGTTATAGAAACAGTTGTAGAAGGCCTTGTGTTTTGTGATTTTAATCTGTGAGACAATCTGTATCCTGTGAGTGGCCATGATGGACTTAGTCCTCTTAGTTTCCTGTTTAGTTTAATTGGAGAGCCCATTTCATTATGGAAGTTGTTCTTTCTGATTTTAGCCATGACTTTCTTCCTTTTGTTATATACCATATTAAGGGTAGGAATATCAGTTTGTTTGGTGGTTTCTTTTTAGAGTTTGCTGTGGGCTTACTTCTACCAGGTACAGCTGTGGGCTTACTTCTACCAGGTACAGCAGCCTCTATACAGCCATTACATCATTGTACAAGGTCTCTGTGAACAACTCTGCAGAGGTTGCTGTGAACTTGAGATTAGGATGGGCATTGTATTTTGACAAGCTATTGCTTAATAGGATGTAGTTTGCTCTGGAATAATTAACTGTTACTGGGTTTGCAGGGGTTCCTGAGTTGATTTTTATTTGGAAGAGGCAGCTTTGTGGTCTGATCTCATCATTGAGGACATGACACTTGGGAAGTGCAGCACCGTCCCTGTCTAGAGGTATATTTGTTACAGATGTAGATTGAGACTCCTCCACTTTTTTTCCCTGGCTGTGTGGCTGGTGCTTTAAATCTGTGTAAGGTATTGAAACCTTGTACTGCAGCAAAACTTTCTGCAGATTTAAACTATGGTGACAGCACATATGTCTATATTCTCCAGAGTGAGAAGGGCTTGTAGGGTGTGAAGTTTCTTGTATAGGGTCCTAGCACTGAGCAGTAACACCTTTAGGTTTTTTGGGATTTATTTGCTTTGTTGGTAGGTTTGTCAATTTCTCATTGCCTAAAAAAGGCTCTAAGGGGGTAGACAAGGTTTTAACCAATATCTGGAAGCCTAGTGGGGACAGGTGCAGACCATCTTTTGCAAAGTAACCTGGTTTGATAACCATGTCCTCCCATGCTGACAAATATTGAATCTCCCTGAAAGACAACAGAAACTAAGCCAGTTACTGAAGTCAATCATCTTTTGTTCATATTGTGGTGTCATTCATGGTGAAGATAGAATGTTGTTCAATGCAAGGCACATATATGACTGAGGCACATTCAGAGAGATCAATAATGCCTCTCTTCATATACTCCAGGGAGGTACATCTGAGGTCTTTAACTCCTACATGGACTGTTGCTGATCCTGTGTGGCTTACCTTCATCCCAGTATCTTGGCCACTGACATGATATAAGAATAGGGTGTAAAGAAGCAGACATATGCTCAAGTCTCTAGTCTTACTAAACTTCCACAAAAACAATTACAGCTTTATGTATCACATAAGGAAAATTATGTTGGACTCACCAACAGCTGTGTTTTTGACACTAGAATGTAATCTCATTTGCAGTTTTGTGACTGAGAAGGTTTCAGTGGAACATTACTGACCTGTCTAAAGAGGTGACAGAGTGAGCAGTTGCTGAATTTAATACTTATTAGTTGAGGCAAATCTAACAGACCCCAAACTGTGGGCAGCAAAGCCAAAGGAGGTGGAGTTTCAATATATATTAAAGACACACATGACTCCAGGCTGATCAAACAGTATGAAGCACAAGAGACACTCCAGGTGGGAGGATGGCCTAATGGTTAAGGTGTTTGCCTAGTCTCACAAAGGATAATTGGCTAGGCTTACAATGGCTCGCAAGGGCAGTTAGCCTAGTACTAACCTATGAACATGACCCCTATTCAAATTATAGCTAGCTACAGGCCCCCGAATATGACTCAAGATGCCCACTCCACCTATCTGAACCTCTTCAAATCTATCAAGATTCAACCCTTTACCCTGATCCTGGGTGACCTTAATTACCCAACAATAGACTGGAAAAACTACTCATGCCAGAACACAAATACCTACAGATTCCTCAAATTTATCAATGCAAATGCCTTGGAACAGCTAGTTGATACCCCCACAATAGGTGATAATATCTTGGACTTGGTATTAACCAACATGAGTAATCACTGCAGTACCCCTACAGTATCATCCTCACTGGTAAGATCCAACCATAAAGCGGTCACTTTTGAAATCACCATCTCCCCTGACCCCCCCTCAAGCTAGGGTCAAGCAAAAAAACTTCTTCAAAGCTGATTACAACCTCCTGAGGGATGGTATAAACAGCTTCACAACCCCTCCCCCACTGCAAGAAATGGCACTAATGTCCAAATCTACACCAAAGTACTATACAAGCATTTATATAGATGCATGGAATCAGGAATACCTGACAGGACAAAGTTATCCTCCACAAGAAAAAGTAAACCTGTCTGGTGGACATCTGAAATAAATAAACTATATAACAAAAGGAAAAAAATTGCTGTACAGGACCAAGAAGGAGCAGGTACCCAAATGGAAGCAATCTCTCCTTAGCCTGAAAAAGCAAATAACAGCACTAGTGAAATCTTCTAAAGCCAACTTTAAATCCAAATTGGCCACATCTACTAGAGACAATCATAAGGCCTTCTTCACATATGTCTGACTCTCAAAGGAAGCACCCAGATCTGTACAAAACTGGTGGTCAAGGACACCACATACACAAATGCTGTAGATATAGCCAATCTACTGGCTGGCAGATTCAGTGAAAACTTCTCCCCTCTGTCTCCCCCATCAGTAAATCAGGACATCCCCAGTACCTGTCCTTCATCCCTTATCTCTAGGAAACAGGTTACCACTGCCCTCTCAAAGGCAAAAAAATACAGCCTCCATGGGACCTGATAACATGTCAGGCTGCATCCTACATGAACTCAGGCATGAGCATGTAGCACCATTAGGCACCCTATTCAACCAAAGCTTGAGTACCGGCTTTGTCCCAGCTGAATGGAGGACAGCCACTGTCATTTCTTTGCACAAAGGTGGAGTATCCACCGATGTAAGAAATTATAGACCCATCAGCCCTAACTAGCCTGATCTGCAAGGCCATGGAATGGATTATCATAGACCTCATTAACAGGGACATTGGCAACCTCCAAACACTTGACCCCACACAGTCTGGCTTTGTCAAGGAGAGGTCATGTCTGTTAAATCTGATCAACTTCTTTGAGACAATCACCAAAGCCATGGAAGAGGGGAAGATGGTGCACAGCGCCTACCTTGACCTGGACAAAGCCTTCAACACTATTCAAAACTCAGGCATAGTAGATAAACTATCACAACTAGGCATCAATCCATATGTTATCAGATGGGTAGCAAAATGGCTCACTGATAGAACCCACTTAATCAAAATAGGGGAAGCCACCTCAAGCAGTAGACTCATAAAGAGCTGCATACCCCAGGAATCAGTCTTGGGGTGTCTGTTATTCAGGCTATATTTCTCTGAGGTGCAGGCCAAAATCAGTGGGCTATAACTGACCAAGTTTGCAAATGACTGCAAGCTGGGCACAGTCATCAATTCCCCAAGTGATTTGGAAATCTTCCAAGAGGGTCTTACCAAACAAATGACTGGTGCCAGAAACATGGCCTCAAGCTGAATGCCAAAAAATTCATCATCATCCCCTTTGGGGAGAGTGGCATCCCCACATATTATCACATTAATAACAATGCCCTAAGTACACAATCAGTAGTGAGGGTTTTGGGCACCCAGGTTGATAGCAACCTGACTTTTTACCACCATGTTGCTTCCATTGTATGGAAAGCTTCCTATATGGCCCACCTCATAAGTAAGAGTATCTCATCCAGGGACAAAGAGGTCATAACATCCCTGTATTCTTCCCTTATAAGGCCAATTATTGAGTACAACATTCCTTTGGCATGTATCTCCCAAAGCACATGCAGCACCTGGAGAAACCACAGAGGTTCCTCACCAGGGGAATCCAGGGCCTCAAACATCAACCCTATACAGATAGGCTAAAGGCCCTGTCCCTCTACTCAGTGTCATACAGACTCCTCAGAGGTGACCTCTGTCTGGTATGCAAAGCAATCTCAGACCACACCTTGATGGGACTGCTGCATATCACAAAGGTGGTAATTCCTATGATTTTTCTAATTATCGTCCAATTGTCATTCTACCTCCTCTATCTAAACTACTCGAAAAATGTATCTACTCTCAAGTAATGAATTTTCTAAACTCACACAATCTTCTGTTCTCCACACAACATGGCTTCCAGCAACATCATAGCACAACAACTGCTCTTCTCTCTTTTACTAACCTAGTAAACCAACACAGAAACAACAACAACTTTGTATCTGCTATATTTTTAGACCTCTTGAAAGCATTTTTCATAGTCTCACACTCCCTACTTCTAGGCACCCTTGCCTCTCTAGCCTTTGCTCCTCCAACTATTGCCTGGTTTAAAGATTATCTGTCAGATAGGCAGCAGTCTGTCCAATGGCAAAGGTATACTATCTCCTCTACTCCCAACAACCATAGGTGAACCACAAGGCTCTATATTAAGTTATCTTCTTTTCTCGAGTTTCACTAACAATCTTCATACCTCCACCCAGCCTGCTACACTCATACAGTATTATCTGCTCTGCACCGGAAAGTTGGATTACTCAGATCCAACTTATCCTAAATCCCAAAAAGACTAAATTGATTCTTTTCACCCCCAACAAATCTATCCTTCTCAATCACTTATAGAAATGGTACTATCATCAAACCTACACTTTGATGTCCACATTTCACAAACCATCAAAAAAGTACATAAAAAAATGAGAACACTATACAGACATAAAATCTTTCTCTCAAAACAAGCGAGAATCTTCCTAGCCCAAACCCATCTATTGTCCACTCTAATGTACGAGGCACCAATCCTTACCCATATCAGAAAACATGATCTTGCTAGACTTGTGACATGTTACAAAAAAAACTGCCAAGTTCGCTAATAACTGCACCTTCAGAACCCATCACTGTCAGGCTCTAAAGGAACTACAATAGCTAGAATTTCCCTAACTACTCAGTTACCATCAACTAATCATTGCCTATAATATTGTGAGACATCCTGATAGAACCCCAGCACTAAGTCACCTACTCACACCCTACAAATCAAATCATCCCCTTCGCTCCACTGACAAATCACTCCTTTGTATCTCTAAGGCTAAAAACACTGCAGGTAAAGCACTATTCTCCCTTAACATAGCTAAATCCTGGAATAACCTTCCCCCCACTTTATCTAATGTCTCCACTATTACGCTGTTCTAAAACTCACTTAAATTACACTTAATGAATTCCTGGCTATGTCCATGCATTACCTAACCTTCACTGTTTCTATCACCCCAGATAGCGTCATATCCAATTAGACCTACTGTAATTTTTTTACAGTATCAGGAATTATATTTTCTGCTCAAGTTTCTAATATTTATACTAGCTCATACTAAACTTACACTGCTTAATTTTTATAAGTAGTCTCTGTCTGTCTCTATAGTCAGTTATAATGCTTATCTAGTCTCAATTTCTGTTTCTGTATCGAAAGTTGTATTTTTTATCTAGTGTCAATTTTTTGCTTCTGTATAGATGATCATATTCTGATCATATTGTTCAACTATTTGTTTTTCTGTACTGAATGTGGAGCTTTTCTCCCCGGGCCTCCACTCTAAATGGACATGTGTCCAGTCGGACTATCCTGGTAAACAAATGTAAAATAAAATAAATATCCAAAAGTCAAGCTCCACTCAAGCAACCCATACACACAACCTCAAGCTGGTCTGCGATATCAATATGACTTTTTGGCAGGACAGGTTTGTGTTTCAGAGGCACCTCCATCTGTGGAATAGACTCCCTCTCCACATCAAGCAGAGTACCTCATTATCCCTTTTTAAACACAACCTGGATAACTGGATGGGAAACAGAAAATACACCCCTGGGATTCCACCTGTGTCCCTGCTGGACAGGGGCTTTGGGTGCTGACTTGTCTAAACATGGGCTAAACTCTTGCCTAGGTTTATAAGGGCCTCAGAGCTAATAGCTTAGTAACATCCTATGACCCTATGATCCTATGAACATATAAGATCACAAAACTAGTTCTATGAGAACTATAAAGGGGCAGTAAATTACACGAAAATAAATTGCATTGGTATGGCATTTGCATTTAAAGGGAGGATGTGCAGCATACCTGAGCACATTAATTAGAAAATAATACAATATTCCCATTAATGATAATTATATTAAATATTTAAGTACAAGCACTTAAATGGGTTAGTCTGAGTTTCCAAAGCTTACCAATAGGGCAAATACACAAGGCGACGTATTCTAAAACAGTGTAACATAAATGCCCTATATGTCAGTATAAATTATTATACTACAGTGTTCTTATGAGATAATGCAATACTATGATGAAATATTTTGGAATTACTTCTTCCCAGACCTGAATTCACCACTACCTAACCATGTTACCACACTTGCAAATCAGAGTATAACAGTTTCAACTACAGGTAAGGATTGTATGTGAAAGGGAGGGCATGCCCTTTGTTCACCCAATAATGGATAATTTCAAGGCTGCACTAGCTCAAACAAATACTTGCCAACCAATGTACAGCTGTATCACATATGTAATGTAGTACACAGTGCTCTGCTCATAGTAATGTATCTTGTGATGGACTGTTGCCCCTTCCAGAATCAGTTCTTTGCATTAACTGTCATAAGTGCTGAGACTGAGTCTCATACTCCAACATGATCCAAACAAGATAAACTGGGTAAGGCATTAGAAGGTGAATGAATTAACAAGACGTGAAGACAAAACCATAGATAAGTCTAGTAGTAAAGTAGATATCTGATAAAGATTTGTGAAAGAAATTTATAAATGGTGTTATGGTTAACTAGAGTGAAAAGTACAGATGGAATTTACAGCCATACCTCTCAACTGTCCAGATTTTTGCAGAATGTCCACATTTTGGCTCATATTATTGGTCAGTTCATCATAAAATTTTTGATTTTCTGGATTTTTGTGACAAATCAGTGAGGATTGAATTATCTAAATAATAACAGGCATTTGCATTTCAGTTTTCATATCCTTCGTAAAATACATGGTAACATAAGACCTTTTATTCCAGCAAATTTCTAAATTTATAAGAGCAATATTTAAAATTTGTCTTGATTTTTGGTGCTTTGTCTCCCCTTTATTTTTGGCTTTGTCCAGGTTTTTGTGCTAAGAAGTTGAGAGCTATGTTTACAGCTGTACGACCCTCTTTCAAAGATATAAATGTTATATAGTGGATATAGAGAGGTATAGGTGTCATTCACATAAACAGGTTTATTCAGCTAAAATTATGGTACCATTGGTTTTACAAGTGTATATTAAATATTATTTTTTAAAGCTGCAAATTAAAGTCAGTCATGGTTTCCCACTTTGGCAATGAGACTAATGGCACTGTATGTGCAATACTTTGTGTTTTTGGTACACTGAAAATGCAGTTATAAGAGGAGTTATATAGTGGAATGTTCAGCCTGAAAGGGTGAGTGAGCCTTTAAATGTGCCTTTGGAATGAGAGGTTCTGACTGTTTTAGCTAGGAAAACCATGTATTTACCAGTTAATAAGGCACTGATTGTCAGCTGGTGTTGTACAAAAAGTCTGCAACAGCATGACAGACAGTTCATTTCTCATATGGAAGTTCAGAAGACTGAGCATGAGCCTGCATAAAAGACCATGCAGGTGCAGAGTGTGACAGCCAAATTAGAGCTAACCTGTGGTGCATGTCTGAAGAAATCACCTGGATCATGCAGCTGGACTTGGGGCCTGGCAATTCTAAAAGACATGCTTTTTTTCCTGGAGGCAAATACCAAATATATACTGTATTTTTGTTTTTGTTTTGAACTGCAATTCAAGTAGGATATTATTTGGATTTTTTTGAATAAACTTATGTTTTATAAAACCTTTTTCCTTTTGCTTTTTTGTTTGTCCTCCACTGATTGTTTTTTTTCACAGACACCCAGTTGTCCATTCTTTTCCTTTTGTTTCCCTTCAGATGAGTTTTTTCCTTGAGGAAAGATATGGTCAAACTGCAAGTGATAGCTATTACACACTACTCCTTCAGTGCTGGGTCCAGCTTACATTTTCTGGCTGTGGCTGTATGAGACTAATGTCCCACCTCTGTGGTGATGTATATATCTAAGGTCCCACCCTCATAAGGGACATGTATGGTAGTCTATCACCTCATCAGAGCCTTACTGTCTTAACTGCCTTGTTGGTAGAGTGCTATACTCAGCAGTAACACCCGTACCATGGTATCTGCATGCCTCCCTAGTGTATATCCCACAGCCCTCCTTTCAGGGAAAGAAAAGCACACACTGTCCCTTAACTGCTTTCCTTCCCTGCTTCAGCTCCTCCAGTATAGGGGCTACTAATCAGCTACTAATGAAATCCAGATTGCCTAGGTCATAGTATGGTCTTCATCCATCTATGCTGTAGTGTAGTACCAAATGTGTTTTATATAGACTAGTACCTCCAATAGTTCCTTAAACTCATAGCCAGTTTTAGACATAGGCCAACTAGGCAGCCGCCTAGGGTGCCACTCTAGCAGGGACGTTTTTCCAGTAAACTGGATAGTGTGAATAGACCAGGATAGCGGCACTGGGTGGTGTGGGGAGGGGTGTCGTGGAGCCCTTTTGCCTAGGGCACCACCTGACCTAAGGCTAACAGTGCTTAAACTTACAACATATATATGTTATGCACATTCACAGGCTGTCCTATGAGTCACTGTTGGGTTTTCTGACAAGGAGTTCTATGTCCAAAATTGAATATCATGGTTAATTTCACCACAATGTGTTGTTTTGTACAAACTAGTGAAATACTTTTCATTTTTTCTCATTTTCTCTTCTTTTGTATGACTATGGAATTGGTGTATAAAATGTTGGGGAGTGCAGCGAAAAAATATTTTTTTCCGTTTTTCTAGGTTTTTCAACTTGTCATTTTTGAATTCTATCTTTAGATGAATGGTGAGTCAAAAAACTGTGCTATAATAAGTCATAGATAAAGCATAGAGATAATTTTAAATTTCCCTATGGTTTGCTTAGCAAACCACCATTTCCTTAGATAAAAATAAAAGAAATTACATTTGGTAAAAAGAACTGTATATCTACACACACACACACACACACACACACACACACACACACACACACACACACACACACACACACACACACACACACACACACACACACACACACACACACACACACACACACACACACACACACACACACGCACACACGCACACACACACACACACACACACACACACACACACACACACACACACACACACACACACACACACACACACACACACACACACGTACACACATATGTAGATAGATGGCTTTATATCATAATGGCTACATTTGTTGAGCATGCATCTTTCATTAGAGAGGGTGGCATGCAGACTAGCACTTTTTAAATGATTTGCCAGTATCAATAACCATCCTTTAAAGTTGCATCTCAGAGCTGTTACAGGTTCCCATGTGATTTCTTCCCAATAGGCTGCAATTGCATTCCATTAGGTGATATTATTGACAATAAAAATAACCACCGTCATCAGCATCATCTTGTCACAGGAAGTTGCATGAGTGTTTTTCCTTATGTCAGGGTAATAAATGTACCATCACTTAAATGTTTTTATTTCTTCCCCATGATCAACAGCTGATTATTGCTTCCACATAACTGACAGGCTATCAAAGCATGCCATTTTTTAAAAACTTATCATTTCTTACTTCTTTCACTAGGATCAATAACATTTGCAAAGCATTTGTAAACCAACAGACACATGCTACAAGTTGTTTCTCCATGATTATAGTAGCAAACTTCTCATTAATTACATATTAAACAGCAACAAAATCTAGTATGTTGCTTCCCTATGAGCAGCAATATTTGTGAGCAGCAAAACTTGTGAAACAATTGCCATATTTATTTTATTTACAACTGTCATCCCATTCTGACTCTTGCAGGGCAGCCCCAATGACTATCACATCTTCTGCAAAAGACTCAGTGGTAGTGTAAATGTTCTGCTTTCTGTAGCAGTTAAGAGTTACCATATTTTCCTAATGTATGTGCAGAAGAACCTGACTCATACACCAACATTGTTTTATTTCATTGCTGGACAGAGGAAAGAATTGAATAACTGAGAATTCAGCCTGTCAAATCATAATCTTTTTTCATCTCTCTAAAGCAAATATCTATATCACAACAAGTACATGTTAAGCATTAATTAATGTTATGGAAGCATTTTCAAGGTATTACTCATACTTCTATATG